>NW_011967221.1:1567695-1605557 GCF_000949405.1 Vollenhovia emeryi
CTTACGTAGTTGGAAGAATTATAAAAATATGGCTGGGTCCAAAAATGACTATAAATTATAGTGAGATTGTGGTAACTGCAACTATTTTTTTCTCTCAGTGTAGAGAACGTAAATACGATGATAAATATCTCGACTATTCCAGCTAGATGTACGTTAAATACATACTTATGTCCAAATTGCATACACACATATATGTATAATATTTAGAAAAATCACGCGCGCACGAGCGTGTGTGTGTGTGTGTGCATGGGATCAGCGATTCCCTGTTCATTCTTTTAACGGATGTTTATTTTGTTCGATTTATTTTGCATAGCTTAATTTTTTTGCCGAATTTACTTTACTTCACTATGTTTTCTTTTCGGAACTTATTAGTTGTCGGGAGAATTGGGATTTTTAATCTTATAATTAGACAAATATGAAACAGAGCAACGTTCCTGTCTGTTTGTACACTCTTTTGGTGGACTTTTTCAATCTGCACACACTCTAAACATAGACGTAAATATTTTATTCCATTTCTAACTTTTCCCTTTTGGATCCATATTTTTCGCTACATTTCTTCTCCCTCGAGATATATCTATTTTTAATGGCCACTTGTCTCCTGTTTTGAACGCAGGCTTATTCGAGGATGAGTCAACGTTTACGTAGCTGCAAAAGTAGACACCGCATTTCAACCACATTTTTGTAATTCTTCCAAATAGTAGGCGCGTACATTTCGTGCCACCGCGACCGGTAGGTGACTTCGCCGTGCAATCTCGCGCTCTCGCACACAGGTGCACGCATACGCCGGCGGGATGCAGGGACCGCGTCCTATCTATACGGTTGCTCGCGATATTCCCCGTAGACTATAGGCGGATGGCGCATAAGGTGGCCATATCCCGGCTTGCAGGCGCGACTGCAGTGTTTAACGACCGGCTCGCGAAGTTAGTTGATTCGCGACCGCCAACGAGAGTCGACTCGAATCTCTTTGTCTCGCGTTCGCCTTCTCTCAACGCGACCACGTCCTTGTTGAAGATGTCGAGGACCGATTTGTTCGTCGCGGAAACTTATCTAAAGTGAAAGCCCGAGACAAACGCGTTTCGTCGCACGCGAGAATACAGGTTTTCATTCTGCGTTTTTCTTTTCTATCGCGCGTACGCGGGTAAATTTGTGACCGTGCCAATTTTGGAGCCTTGCTAGGCCGGAAAGCGCACTTTGCGCGAGATTCTGACGGGCGCGTTTGGATCTTTGTTTCAGCGCGCTAAATATAATCATCCAACGTGTTACGAACATTTTTTTAAGCTGTTTAACGTTAAGTGACGCTCGCCCGAGTGGCATAACTAATATCAGGATATTATTCCGGCAAGACATGTGAACGAGTCAGTATTTTTATCTCTGTAAAGAAACGGGTTAGAAGAATTAGAAGTAGTTAATTTGAAGGGGTGAACCTTTTACCTAGCAATCACTTTTATTCTCTGCGTCCAGCCAATGTGAAGTTTAAGAAAAAAATTGATTGATTCGATTAATGATATCGACCAGCGCAACTTCATCAACTTTTCTACTCGATCATAGTGCGGGTGTTACTGAACAGTATATCAGGAAAGCTTTAAGAGATCGCATATTTGAAGAGGGTAATAGAATATCGGCGAAAGTTCAGGAAAGGCGAAACATCAGAACGTGGCGTCGCTTCCAAAGATGATAAACTGAAAGAAGAAAGGGTTTAGAATATCAAGAAGAAACTGGAAGAATCTGAACGAAAAGAGGAACGTGAATTCCTCGAAACATCTCCCAGAGCTTTCTTGAGAGACGCCGTTCTGTAATACCCACACTGTAGTTAAGTAAAATTACTATTAGTCTAGTAAAGTGACTGCAATGTAAGTTTATACGCGGAGAGAATTTTCTTTTAAAATTTGCCCCGAAAATTATGTAATCATGTGACAACATATTTTGAAGAACTTTAGGAGAGTTTTTTAATTTTACCATACAATTTACTATAATAAACTGTACCACGATTACATCATTTTTCGAGGTAAATTTTAAGAGAAAATTCTTTCCGTGTACTACACCAAAAAATTGATACTATCACTAATTGAATAAATTAATTTTGTCTTGAAATCCATTTCTCAGCTGGACACAAACAATGAAAACGGGGCGGAAGGTTAGGTTTGCTCTTTCACAAGTGTGGCTTTCAATCCCTGTAACCCGTTTCTATGCAGAGATAAAAGCAATGACTTATCCACATGGCTTTCCGGGACATACTTACACTTTTATTGCCGCGGTGACTCAATTGATATCAATAATTTCCGTGGATATCGTAGCACTGGGATATTTTCTCTCACTTGATTTGCCTTATTTGCGCGTGAATAACGAGTGCGAACTAATGAATTAAGTAGTCAATTAATACAAACGCAGTTAATTATTGAACCTTTGCTTGATAATTTTCTGAAAAGACTAAATTGTAAAATGAATAATTTTCTCATCAAAGGTACTGTTGTTTCTAATCCAAGAGAGAGAGAGAGAGAGAGAGAGAGGTATATATATTGTATATGAACTGATAGAAAACTATGTAGTATTTAAAACTATAATTACATAGTAAAATAATTACATTCAGGAATATCATTTTTATAAATACAAATAAATTTATACATTCGCATAAGATTACTTATCTCTTTTTTTTGAAACATGCTTTCTTGTACTATTCTTTATGAGTGTAAAGTGATGTAACCAATGAACATAATGGACGCAACGTATATATTATATAATAAAAAGTAGGGAATATTACTTCCAATATAAATACGATTATTACTATTACATACAGTTATTGGAAATTTTACTTGTGGTTGTTATTGCAATGTTTAAAGTACAGCTTACCGAAGTAAAAGCTCGATTTGGTTTAAGACAACCATATCATGAATTGCATGGACCAATATTGTGTCTATGAGAACTATAATACATTGTTAGGTTAACCATGACTTACGTAGTTGGAAGAATTATAAAACTGTGGTTGCTCCTAAAATTACTATACATTATAGTGAGATTGTGGTAACTGCAACCATTTTTTTCTGTCAGTGTGTAACTTTTAAATTTCGTAATAATTATTGCAAGATCGAGAAGGATGAAACACAAAGGAATTTTCAAGGAAATGCAGATGAGAAATTTCTACGTACGACGCCGCGGTTAAGTCAACGAAAGTAAAATCGTTTGGACGAAAGGCAAGTATCTCTCGGGCCAGTCACGTTTAACGCTAAATCCGCGGCGATACGCGCCTTTGTTGTCTGCCCCTTGAGCGCGTCTATAAATAATTCCACTGATCGTTAAAACGGCAAAGCGCGAAGGCGTCGTTATCGTCGTCATCATCGTCGTTGATCTTTTCGCAGGTAGAATGCTCGTTCCATATTGACTTTTTGCTCGCCACAAGACCTTGTCGAGGTAAGATCGCCTTTCCAAAAAATCTGGTAATCCTTCGGGACGTCTGACCTCTAATCGATTGAGATCGACTGACGAATTCGATCGCTCCGACTCGCGCCAATCGCTCTTTCGCGTATGCGTTCTTGCGTTCCGGTTCTCGACAAGCATCGCGATAGTGCTCGGGTGTACTTATTGTTAGAAGAATAGATCGTCGGATGAGTCGACCTCGCGATCTCGCGTTGTGAATCGACGAGTGAAACGTTCGACGAGGATACGAGTTTACGTCAGCGGCCGAACAAGTGCTCCAAGTGTTTTCCTCGATTCTTCTCGCAAGTTTTTGTGAATTGTTTTGTAAATCGTGATGCAAAATGTGTACTTGTAACAGATCTGGTAGCATAGATATTCGTTAAAACTAGTTTGTCCGGCAGGAGAAAATATAAAATATATAAATTGAAGTGTATCCTTTTGCTTATCGTTTTCAAAGAACGCTTTTGTTGAATGGAATGTGATTGTGTACTCGATAAAAACGGAATTATAGACATTTTTAAGGTTAACTAAGTAATCGACAGAAACGATCTTAATTTCTATAAAGAGAAATCAAGAATAGTTTTTGTAAATAAACAAAAAGTGACTCTGTTGATAATAATCGACATGCAAATAAGGGCATTAAAAGTCAAACTTTAAAATGAAAAAGGAAAGATTACACGTATTTAAAAACCTAAACCGAATACAATAAAATAAGCTTCAAACGTTTCAATATTTTTGTCCAAATCAATATACATACGTAAGATAAAAAATGTTTAATAAATAAAATTAAGTAAACCTGATGTAAGGATTAAAATTAATTATAATGGGAAGAATAAATCGGAACTTTAGAAATTATTTACTTAACAATATCTACTTATGAATTGCAATCACACAGAATAATATAAATTAAAATAAAAACTGTGCATTACGTTATAAAACTTTTAAATATGTAAGTTCGGAATTTTGAAATAAATTGTAAAATGTAGCGAAAAGAGTTGAATCGAAAAAATGAAAGATTTATTTATTGGTTTTGATTTCTTGAAGCAGTCAATTAAAGTTATGCTTTTTTTATCCTTTTCGACATATTGATCGTAATCGAGGCACTTCAGAAAGTTACGCCTCGCGGATGACCCAGAGTCTGGCGCGATCGAGCATGAAATCAATTCCTGGCGAAGCCGAGGAGCCGATTAGCCGATATATCTGAGTCCGAAGGAATATACTCGTCGTAGAATTAAATTGAGTGGAAGGTATCGAGTAGGTGTTTTATCACATTCCTGCACTATCGATACGAACTTTGCAACACACATCGTTCAGCTTCGCTATGTGATAGTTAAAACGTGCATTCGTGATAGAGATAATTTACGATGCCGTATGTGAGCTAATAGAATCTTGAAGGGAGGCGCGTTTCTCTTCGTAAGTACATCCACAGATTTTTGCGATTACAAATCACGATACTTAGAAATATCTGTTTTAATTGATATTTTAATTTAGCCCTTTGGTTTAGCATATATGCAAATAATATTTTAAGCGAAGACCCAATAAAATTGGGAAAAACTATCTTAATACTCCTTTTTTTATCATTGCATCAACATATTCTTATCTCTTTTCTATACTTTCTCGCATACACTGACAGAAAAAAAAATGGTTGCAGTTACCACAATCTCACTATAATGTATAGTCATTTTAGGAGCCAACCACATTTTTATAATTCGTCCAGCTACGCAAGTTATGGTTGACCTAACAATATATTATAGCTCTCATAGACACAATATTGGTCCATGCAACTTATGGATATGGTTGTCATAAATCAAAACGAGTTTTTAATTTGGTAAGGTGTATTATAAACATTGCAATAATAACCACAAGTAAAATGTCGAATAACTATATGTAATTGCTTAATACGTTAGTTTGACATCTAATGTTTTTATTTTATAGTTTCTAGTTTTCAATAGTTAGTCGCAAAATATATATAATATTTCGTAATTTATAAATTTACAAAAGGTGATTATATGAAACTTATTTCTTTTTTAAATTGACCATTTAGCGTCGCAATTTTGTTGAAAATTTGAAATATCTTGTGAGAAACAGTGTGTAGGTTTGCGAAATAGATTTGTTCTCGGAACATTTCTATGCTTCAGCTATCAGGCTTTATCGTGCCCCTCTGTTTACCCTACATTCCTTTGTTACGGGATTAATCGGAGTCAATGACGCGCGAGTCGTTGAAGTCAATGAGTCGCTTCATCAAGGACGACGTGCGACCCAGGATGACCCCGTCGCGATCGGCAACTTTATTGGAAGTAACGATAATTTTCGATTTCAGTTAAGTTTTATCACCGATTCGTCGACCGAACGCCGCGTAAAATCTCATCGATGTATATTTATTGGCGCGAGTTTTTGAAGAATCTCAATCATAAAAGTATCATTAAACTTTTTCAATTTCTTTTCATAAGACAAGCAACAACATCTTAATTATTGATATCAGTTTTTGATTGGCATTTGATGTGTGTGTACACAAAATATTGCAATTATATGCATACATATATAACATTTTTTAATTTAAATTGCGTTAAACAATTTTGAGGCGGAGTAATTCTTGCTTCGGCGCGATTAAATATTGCCAATATAATGAGTCATGTGACGCAAACCACAAAAGATAAATAGGCAACAGACGCTCCTTGGCTCAAGTCCTTGTTGTTGCAAGAAGGAAATTATCGTTTTCGAACTTTAAGAGGATCCCCCGTCTTTTTTACCGACACAGTCAAATATAGTTCTTGCACTTGTAATTCTTTTTACTGCTTTTATGCACAATCTAATACCAGGATAAACACAGGATGAAACACTCAGTTCAGAAGTGTTTTAAGTATGAAAATGTTCCGCTGTGCGGTCCGCAACTTATCTTGGTATTATTTTGTGCATAAAAGAAATTACAAGCGCAAAACTATATTTGACTGTGTCGGTAAAAAAGATGACTGAGGGATCCTCGATTAGGTAACGAGAAAGAAAGAGTTGCTTATCCTTGGTACTTTCAGTATTTATCACGTAATAGCCCGTCAACTCTGCGCCTCTTCTTAATAATCCTTGAAAGTTCAAAACAGGATATGTGATTCCTATCGAGATGAAAGATGTCATTAATGTATTATGATAATCGTATGCAACAGCAATGAGATGAGCAATGTTGTTGCATACAAATAATGCATTACAAGTAAATCAATTATATGAGCGCGAGTGTAAAATAATAATATACGACGATATGATAAAGTGAGAAACTAGATGAATAATATATGAATTTACAAAATAAATGAATGTAGATATAAAACAAACGTAGGACGTACACTGAAAAAAATTTCTGGTTGAATATGGACGAATCAGATAATTCCTTTAGGATTTACCAGAATTCCTTTAGGATTTACCAGAATTCCTGTAATCCTACAGAAATTCTGGTAAATCCTAAAGAAATTCTGGTAAATCCTAAAGGAATTATCTGATTCGTCCATATTCAACCAGAAATTTCCTGTAATCCTACAGAAATTCTGGTAAATCCTAAAGAAATTCTGGTAAATCCTAAAGGAATTATCTGATTCGTCCATATTCAACCAGAAATTTTTTCAGTGTAGGACATCGGTCCTACATTGATTTTAATATTTTTCTATATGTAAGAATTTATTCTGGTATAAAATTATCACCATAATTTTAATGTTTCTAAAGAGCAATTTTCTACGATAGTATGTTTACAAGGTAAACCATGAATTAGCACCGTCTTACAATAACAGAAATATATAAACGAACATCGCACGATAGTCTTTCACAGTCCGATTTATAGAATATGCAGTGAAGTTCGAACGAATATTTCGAGAACACCTTGTATACGAATGCTAAAATTAGACGATAGAATTTTCGCGGCATCCAGTGTCGCGGCTTTGCTTCTCGCGACTTCGCTTTTGTTTGATTTTCGTGAAACGAGTCTAAATGGACGTCGTTGAAACTCGAAGGCTCTCACGTTATACGCCCACGAATCTATGAATCGCATGTGCGGGGTGTGTTGGGATAAGACAGTATAGAGGGAAGATGCTCATCACCAAATACACCACAATCCTATTGCGGTCCACCAATCAGCACATCATCAGGTGAGATCATATTTTCCGATTTTATTTTTCAGTTGTTTATCTTTTAGTGTACAGGGTAGACGACATAAAAGTGATCATCCGAAAGACGGAGGTAGATTGGGATAAACTGATAAGAAAAGTTAGGTATCATTTTACAAAATTGGCAATTGTTATTAAGTAATAAGCAAAAACGTCTGAACGAATAAGTTCTCATTCGTTTAGATGTGTTTGCTTATTACTCAATGACTCAATGAGAGTGTAATTTGCGCATACGTTTCTCTTGCGGATGAATTCAAGAATTTAGCCCCAGGTTTGAATCCTAGTCCTAGCTTATTTTTATTACCGAGAAATGAATGAGTGACGCGTTTTACAATTAGTGCCTACCTCGAAGATACATCCCCATTTATTATTATGGACTTATTGTCATTTATCCTCCATTTCTGTCTAGAATTTCTACGAACTTTCCCCTTCGCGAAAGCGACACCATTGCCGACCGATTATAATTACCTCATAATTAATAAGAACTTTTAATGATACTAAGTGTTTAATTGGCGAGTGGATTTGATTTCGACCATTAATTTCGGGCATAATCAAGTTCCCAAGAGAGGGTTTCTTCGACTTCGAGGTGAGGATACTTAATATTCGAGATTATACGATGCATATTTAAACAAGCGCATTGAATAGAAGTGCCTATTTCAAGAGATGAGTAAATTCACTGAGGAAAGATCTCGATTTTCAAGGTACGAAGACATCGCCATCGTTTCCGTTACATTTCGACAAAAATTATGATCGTGAAGTTTTCCGACTCTACATAACTGACAAGCATAAATTTATATATCGTTGTTTTTATTGCGATTTTCATGAGTGTGTTATCCTGAAAATATAAGCAAAATTTTTAATTCCGTTAAAGATCTTTATTCATAACAAAATTAATAGAAAGACAGCTTGCAGAATTGTGTTTGTTAAGACAGCAACATGAAATATACGAAAACACAATAGATGTTTTTTTAATTTTAGTGATATATATAAATCTTTTTGCAATACTAATAAAAAGTTTATGATTCTATTGAATTATCAATTTTTCTGTATTATATACACTTGCGATAAAATCACAGATATATTTGATAATAAAAAATGTAACGTAATATATTAAAAGAACATTTACAAAATCGAATCTATGGAAAAGGTTTCTTTCTTGATATATTCCATTTTTATTCTATTTTTATATTATTTTTAAGATAAAAACATTTCTAATAAAAATTCACGTACTTTAAATTATATATAAAGACTTATTTGATTTTAAAAAATGTCTATCTCCAATTTTTTTTACATTAAAACTTTAGCTTTTATAGATAACTGCACACGTCACAATATCATCATCATTGCGCGTTGCACTCGACGAAATGAGTCATTTGAAGGCGGGAAAGGACTGTAAATCTTTCCTCTGATCACATACCATCATTCCTTCATGGGGGTGCCATAGACCGGAGACCGCTAATGAAAGCGAAAAGGAATTTATCGAGGATATAAATTGTCCTCCCTCACGGCTTCCGGTCCACGGGATCGATCGCGAAGACTTCCGAGGCCCGATATCTCGTCGTCGTCCGTTGTTCTGTCGAAGAGTAGGAAGAAAAAAATAAATCGCACTCTTTATTGGTTTTCCTTCGTTTTCGGCCTGTGCGGTGCCACCTCCTGCGACTCTACGGATGCACAGGAGGTAGGAGGCCGATACCCCATTTTAATTAAGCACCATAGCCACCCCGAGAACGGATTTCTGAGGAAATCTTTCTGATGAGTTACGGTGTAGCCCAGTATACATTGAATATCATAAATATCATTCAATATCATTATTTGTAAAGAAATAACGTTGATAAGTTTTACCGTACAGGTATAAACATTGAATGGTTTTTTTTAACACCCCGTATAAATTAAGATCAGGTTGATAAATAAATAAACGAAATCTATTCCTAATTTAAAACTAAAATTAAGTTTGAGGTAGATTAGAATTTTTTCAGTTTGAAAATGCAGAGAGAGAGAGAGAGAGAGAGAGAGAGAGAGAGAGAGAGAGAGAGAGATTGAAAGTATTTTTATCTCATCTTTATTTCACAGTAAATAAAATAATTGTTTACTTTGTGTGGCAATACGTTAATCTATTTACCTACGACGAAAGCCACGGGCTTGATTATTCAGTCTCTTCTTCTCTCCACTTATCGTTAAGATAAAATAAAAATAAATGTAATTAAATTTCGCGCAAATAGACATGCGCGTTATGTTTTAGAAGTTGCTTTTTGCATATTAGCTAGTAACATAAGCGGAGTACATTCACGGACGCCATAACGACGTCTCGTTAGAGAACCCTCGATTCGAACCCCCATTGCAATCCCGTAACCGTAATTGAGAGAACTCCTAACGTTGTCGTCCCGGTGGTCTTGCTTAGAAAAAATATTAATCGAAAATGCGTATAGAAATTACAAATTGCCGAGATAATTCATCATACATAATTATTTGTTTAATATATTTTAAATAAATAATTATATTACTACAATATATTCTTGCAATGATTAATATTACCCTGTACTTAAATTAACTGTTTATTACTGAATTATAATGATTTCTAAACGTTATGTATAATAATACTTTTATCATACTAATTATTATATATAATTAACAAGATATATAATTAACACATTCTACATTTTTATTTTATTATTTTACTGTACAAATTTTACACACACGCACGCACGCGTTTTTAAATTTATATATAACTTTTATTTTTTTAATTACTTAATACACAAACATATTAAATATGAAAACGTTGCTGTATCTTTTTTCCCGAAGGAGCTTATTTGAAGTTATTTCACAGAAAACTATTCATACAACTTCCTCGACTTTCGTCTCGTTAAAATCATCGGCAAAGTATAGACGAAAAGTTTTGGCAAAGAGATCTCACAAATTTAAGGTTAACAGTTTCCGTATGAATTGGTCCTTAATGTCGCCGTGGTCGTTATGGATTTCCGCCGATTCAGGAAAACTTTTATATCGCAGCTTATATTGCTCGAGGCTGCCCTTGGCACACGCCGATGGTTACTTTTTAATTAAAAGTTTTGCTTTTAAAGTGCCCTCGTGTCCGACACGGTCCCGCCGACTTGTCCAAAATACATTTCAACGCTTAGCACATTGTGTCGCTGAAAAGTGAGACCATTAACGAATAACGATCACTCGATAGGAACTCCGTGTGGTATAATTTTGTTTAAATCAACATTTTTTAGTCCTGTAATAGAAATATTTCAACTAATAAATAAGATAATTTTGGTGACAAATCCTGTTTTCTTCTCAACATCCCATATTCATATTCCAGTTTTATTTCACATCATATTTTTATAAAGGCTAATTTCAATATATACACTGAAAGACCTATTTTGTGTTGAATAACACTATGAAATGGTTGAAAGGATTAAAATTATTTTAGAGGATCGAAGCTGTCGCTCAAAGCGATGATTTTGAGATGATAAGACACAGCGAAAAGACGATGATAATAAACGAAATAAATGAACCGTCGCGACAAAGCGTGCATAATAAACACCTAATTAATTCATTAGACGCATTTCCACGTGCGATCTTTCTCCGCCGTGGTACGCGTTTTCCGGCGTCCCTCGCTCCTCGTAGACGAATTTTCTCTGGGAAAGATATGTCCCGGGGGTGCCCAGCGGTAGCGAGAGCTCGCTATTAAACCCTTGGGATAAGACCTGGCACTTCTCTTCATGCGCTCGCTCTAATTAAATTATTCCGAAACGCGGAACCGTTGCGTGTGCGCGCGATCCCAAAGCGTTTATAAGTTTCTGTACACAAATGCACAATACATAATATATGCATGTGTACGGGTAATGACGAGATACTAATAAACTTTATAAATGTAAAAATGTATAATACTTAGCATATATTTTTTATTAATATTTAAGATAATAAAGTACCTACATTACAAATTTTTTTTATATCGCTTAATAGTTTTCTAATTTTCCTACTAATAGAAATTTGATCATAAAAAATGTTATTAATCTTAATTCTCGTTTTCATTTTGTAGTATTATAACGATATTTTTCAATTTAACAGGAATAAACTTTAAGTAAAGTATAGTAAAGTATTAGAGAATAATTCTTTTATACCCTTTGACATTTATTTTTAAATGTCCCATTTTGATGCAACAGAACGCTTCTAAGGACAAAATCATATTCGACATTAAGTAGCTAAAAGAAATGATTGCTTCTTTACATTTTAGTTTTATTACTGTATTGCCAATGATAATAAAATGCGAAACAATATTTCTGTTAAATTCACTCAACATGGTCATGATGTCACAATAATAATTTATTCACTTTCAAGATAGAACTTTCGAATTTCCATCGTATTATATTTTTTTAATGCGTCTTTAATTCTAAACTGACCGAAGAATCTGTAGAAAAACAAAATCATAAAGACAAGGAAGATGAAGTCAAAGAAAGAGGAAAATTGATTACCGCGATTTTATGAACACTAGAAATTTGTCTATGAATAAAATCACTATTTATTACTATTTTTATCTCCTTATCTTTTATCCCCCTCCGAATTATTTTCTCTAGGTCAGCGACTTCAGCAGGTCGCTCCGCGAAAGCGGCAACGTCATCCATGCGCGCGGATATAGATAAGCGCAGATATTAATTTATTGCACGCTTCGGAGCTCGTCTCGCTATGAATCGAGACGAATCAGCAGTAAAATCACTCGTCTTTCCCGCACGACGGTAATAGGTAATCTCGTGATAAATATCGGCTCGTTCGTTTAGCGTCGTATTTGTTGAGTCGAGACAGAGACAGAGACAGAGAGGGGGGGGGGGAGGGAGTGTGCGTGTGCGTGTGCGCATGTGTGTGTAAACGGTAAATTGGCCGATCCAGAAAGGGAAAGAAAAGAAGACAAAAGAGGAGGAAGACTTCACATAGCGGTATCGTCGTATACGTAGGTATATCGCCTCGCATCTGCACGACGATTTGTCGTCTGCCACGCGCCTTAACGTTTTCTGCCATTTTTTTCCCTTCGCCGGCGCGATTCGTCATATCTCGAGCTTCGTCTCTGTCAAAGAGCGACGGCCGTCCCCGGAGGGGTAAGAGCGAGGGAAAAATCATCCCGAACTCACGCGGAGGGAAATCGCGTCACGTACGCGGCGACGCTCACCCGACCCTTCGCTTGCCTTTGGTCTTGGCTGATTGCTTTTTGAATCGGAAAATCTCGTGTCGCGCTGAAAACGCCAAATGACGTGCCTCCTTCGATGCGACTTGGCGAAAACTAACACTAAACCAATCTAAACAAAAAGTCCATAATTTTTCCGCAAAGGAATAATGGTGAATAAGGCCAACTTCTGCCTCACGGTAGAACCTAAATTAACTTTTAAAAGTTTTTTCTAAGAAGTATGAAAACATCCGTCACTCATCCGAAAAATGGTGGGAAAATTGTGAGAATAGCACATTAACCCATTTATAGTCTACTATAGTAACCTGCGAGTGCTAGGCTTCCGAATAGTATTTCATTCGTGCTATTAGATCAAGATATGAAAGATAGGGACGTTAGTTTATTTTTTAGTATTCACAATCCAAAATTCAGAATTCGCACACAAAGCTTCCTCTACTAGGAAACCAAAAACCTGCATGCGAATGGGAGGAGAATTAGACACTTGCACAGGGCTTCCTCATATAGGAAGCTCAAATTGGAATTTGTTACCTTAAAATTTTAATTTTCACACGAAGCTCTTTCTATGAGAATACCAAAAATCTGCATGCGAATAGGAGGAGAATTAGACACTTACACAGGGCTTCCTCATAAAGGAAGCTTTTGTGTGCGAATTAAAATTCTGAGGAAGCAATTTCCATTTGCACCTTATCTCACAATTCATTCTTTATGAGAAAGCCATGAATAAATATTAACCACTTGCCCAGATGACAATAAAGTAATGTGCAAATTTCCAATTTGCAGCTTTATTTTTTGTGTTTTAAGAAATATATACAATAAATAAAAAGAAATAAAAATTATATATTTTTTATAAAAGTGGATAAGTAACCCCCTCCCTCTCTTTCTCTAGTGTAATATGTATATAAAAGTGATTACTCAACAGCACACCCATTTCCCCCATTATTCTTTCCTGCGTCCCTTTCGTTTGTTCCCCGCGGCCCTATCTCTTTTTCTCGTGCTATGGAGCGAAAAAAAGAACGAAAGCTCCATTGGAAAGTTTGCACGCGGGGAATCCCGCTCGCTCGAAAACGACAGGACAGACGGTTTTTCACGATCTCTTTACGATCCTTTAGGTCGACTACCTCTTCGACTGAAATTTTTTGGCATTTGTCAGTCTCTCTTCAGCTTTTAGTTTGTACATTTGATGAAAAGCGAAAGAACTTACAGTCATCATAAACCTTAAATTTATTCTAATTTAATCATTAAAAATTAAAAAGTAAAGTTTGTAATTAAAAAGTAAAATTTAAGACTAATAATGCCAAATTTTATATCATATACATAATTGAAAATAAAAATAACTTACATACAAAGATTTCATGAAAATTGAAATTTGAAATGAAATATAAAATGTACATAATCAATTTTTGTTATAAAGAAATTAAATTCTCATTAATCTAAATCTATAGTGATATCCCATGAAATAATTCCGATATACATAATTTTATATAATATGAAAACGCCGGTTTTCTTCTTCTTATCATCCTTAAATAAAAAACTGTATTTACGCGCTCATATAAAATTTTCTGCGTCGTACGTAATATGCTTTTCATCTTTCATACTTTTAGAGACGTGTGATGTACGAAGTTTCGGCAGTCTATGACGAGAACTATGACTTCGTATAACCCGGCTGGACTTTGACGCCGGTTCAAGCGGCGAGTAATCCCTTGAATTTATACTCTTATGAAGTCTGTAACCTTCATCCGCTTCTCCCTCTTCGACTCCACGAAAATGGTATATTTTTACGTCCGGTCGGCTGTGGAAATTTCAAGGAAAACTTTAGAGACGAAAAAGTTTGCAGAAATTTTCCTGCACCTGAGTCCTCGATTACGTGCTCCTTAAAACGTTCACATTGCACTTGAGGAAATACGAGACTACGATTCTTAATCTAAACACAATCGCAAGATGCACAACATCGTCTGACAATTTATTAAAAAATACACGACATTTACTTGCAAGAATTTCAATAATAACTTCATTAATGACAGATAGTTCATTCTTTAATTATTTGGATTACATTTACTATAATATTTTTTAACATTTTTCTAATTATAAAGAATTTTTTAATATTCATCAAGACTTAATATTTATTCGATAAATATTATTGTTTTTATTCAAAGCATTTGTCACGATATTATCTGTCATATTATTATAGATTTTATTGTTAATGTTTTTATTTCTATCATGTATTATTATTATTGTTATTATAATAATCTTTACTGAGATGTATTACGTATCACATAGTTGTATTTTACTTTGTCACTTTCTTAGAAAAAGAAAAATTGTCACGTCAACTATAATTTCACCCAAAGTCTCATGCACTTTTATGCTCATGCTCTATTCATCTCGGCATTGATCCATCCGGCTAGTGGCACTTCTCAGGCCGAAAGAGTACATAGATATTCTTAAGTCGCGAAGAGAGCGCGCACGGCTGGATTAGGAGGGACGTTGCGAGGGATCGACGTCGCAAAGAAGCAAGAAGCACGCCGAGGCGGAAGAGATTTGTGGCGAGGGCATGGATTTACTGGCGCGAGCAAGCATCGAACTTACTCCCCCTTTCGAAAGCCCACGCTTGTCCGCCCGCCCGGTTTGCCGTGAGAAAAAGTTATCACGCCGGGAAACCGGAAGACAAACGATCATTCGCAAAGAGCCTCGCACCGAATTGCAAAAAGCCCGCGAGCTTTGTGATCGAGAGGATCAAATCAAAGTTCGGAAATTATTTTTTCTGATTAGGTGCAGCCTTTCTCTTAGGGTTACGTGACTAATCATACTGAGTTGCAATCACTAAATATTCAATTAACATTCATGAATTCATACCCGTAGATCAGACAACCTGCGTTTGGAATACAGGGTGTTATGTAATACCCGCCTCACCTCTTACTTACGGATACAGCGGATTAGACTGAGTCGAAAAGTCCTCTACCATTTTGCAATTTTCAAAATGGTTAACGAGTTATTAATTATTAAAAATCGCTGTCTTAGCCCGGCCGTCCCGCGATCGGCGTTGTTAGGCGCGCGGGGAATTGTTTGAGTTTTATGATACACGACAAGGGTTACTTCCCGCGCGCCTAGCAACGCCTAGCATCGCGGGACGGCTGCATCTCGCAGCGCGCTTAAATTGGACGGTAGGCCGGGCTAAGATAGCAAGTTTTCATAATTAATAACTCGTTAACTATTGCAAAAAAATTGCAAAATGGTACAGGACTTTTCGACTCACAGTCTAGTCCACTCTATACGGAAATGAGAGGTGAAGCGAGTATTACATTATTGTAACTTTTCCATCTCTTATCATTCATACACAAGCTTCACGTATACATATATTTCTTATTATCTTTCATTTTCTGTTTTTTTAAATCGTCCATGCAAAACATGAGCAGTCATTGCAAAACGATAAAATAGCGAAACGATAAAAATAGCTACTAGGTGGAAGATTTACCTTTTCAAACGATAAAAGCAATAACTCATATCTTGCATACAATCTAATATCACCTATTTATAATTAATTATTTTTACAATGTTGCATTTATATTTTCTGAGAATTGAATAACATTAATATAATATTAATTTTACTATAATGTGTAATTTTGGGATCACTGACAGCATTTAAAGAAATCATTACTACGTTTCTTTGAAATTTACCGCAAACGCAAATTTGTGAAATCTTTAATTAGGTGTCGGAAAAGGAAACCTGGCACTTTAAATATAAAAGTCGCCATTAACTTCATAGTCGCGATAGCGACTTTATACTGGGCAGTATCGAAACTGCGTGGAATCAGGTGGTTTCCAGAAGGTTGAACAGACCGACCGAGCGCGAAAAGCATTTACGATTTCCACTCTCCGGACACGAAAGAAATTCTCTACTCGCCTCACCACCGGAAGAAAAAGCTTTTATTGCTACCCCATTCACGAGACGTAACCGTATACATATATGTATAAAGAATAAATCACATAACTCAGGCTACAGCGACGTAATCGAATCTTTACATTTTAAGCAAACTTTAATTTTAATAGCTCACACGATTGTATCTCATATTTTATCAATTGTCTTTTTAAGGAACTATAGAGATGATCAAACGCGCGCTTCGCGCGCGCAGTTTGTAGTGAGCGTTGTATATTTTTAAGAATTTCTATACATGCAAAGAAGTAATTGTATGCGCAACGTCAATTTAAAATAAAAAGTAATTTATCACTCACTGATACGATTCGCAACCGCAGAGTTGTACATCATGTATGTTAAACTGTAAAAATACAAATATGTATATGATTAGTATAGGCTAATTGTGTCAAATCGAAATTATTGTACTAAATATTCATATTTTATATTTTTAAAAATAGGTATTTATTAAGATAATTATATAAAATACTGAAAAAGTCTTCCTTTTAAATATGAACTCACAAATTTTTATACGTATGGTTTTGTCTCTAACACATATTCGAATCCTCGTTCGAATCATTTGAATAAATAAAATAAAAACACAGAACAGATGCTTTATTTTGCACAAGTAACAATTAAATAACATAAAAATATTAGACACTTACCTTACGATTTCTCCGCCGTTGCCCGATGCCTCCTCGGCCTCCTCCTCTTCTCAGATTGTTGCACTCACACAAAATCACTCGCAAAAATCATCGATCGCGCGAAATTTCCGGCACTCCCGTACGCGATGTGAAATACCGCGAACACACGAAATATTATTCACTTTTGCGTTATCGGTTTCCAAGACTTTCTTACAAATTACTTCATACAAATTACTCAAACTAACAATTTGCATTTTTGACTCGGAAGAATAGGATAATTGATAAATCACTTTCGAATTGGCGATATAAAACGCAACGCGAGCATCGGAAGCATAATCTGCGGCAAAGAAATAATGTAACGACGTGCAATAAGCGACTTTCTTTACTTCCCGCCCGTTCGAGTTGCGAAGAACGACAGAGCGAAGTCGTACAAATTTCTCTTTTTTCCCGAAAATGGAACTGATTACCCGAAATCGACAGATAATTAAAAGCGCGGTGCGTAAACGAGATGTAACCGCGACAAAGTACCACGGTTTACACTCAAATTTTAGACGAGTTAGTCTCGTGAAATATGTACTGTATACGTTGATAAAGAGCCGTCGCCTCAACATGCAATTCGTTTCTCGTTACAAGTTGTAGAAACTTAGTAATTAAGCAAGGAACGTTACTTGTTACTAATGAAGGTGTGCAAATCAATAGCGTTTTATCCCTACATTCATCGCGATCGAGTCTTGGAAACCGATAACGCAAAAGTAATACCACGCACGGAGCGACTCTCGCCACTGCTTGCCGGCTCAACGTTCGGCGAGCGAATGATACCACGGCGACCTTCAGGTAAACTATGGCCCGCGTAACGTCGCACGATACCGCGTCGAGTGAAAAACAACAAAAAAACGTTGAGAATTCGTTATCCCGGCTACCACATTGAATATTATGTACTTAATATTTTACATTACTTTGTTCCGTGACTGTTACTACGTTTTGTGTATTATTCTGCGGACTTATTGGTATTGATTAAATTAACGATTAATTCTGTTTAATCGAGAAAATGTTTCGAAACGAAAATCGTTGTTACTTAAATTCTAATTACTGAGATTAGGGATTTTACTTCAATAGTTGATGCATACAAATTAATGATATAATGAAAGCATGTTGTTCATCCTGTATGTACGAGACATTGTGGAAAAGTCACTTTTCTTATGGACTTGAAATTTTCCTGACAAACAATCTCTTTTGTTTATTATCTGTCCGAACTTATTAATTCTTGGCAGCAACTACAGCTTCAATTTTTATTGAAGCTAACTTTATTTAATGGTTTTTTTTTTAATATGTTGCATGGGATACGATCATTGGAGAAAGAGTAGGTATACAATTGGTATGCAGTAGCAATCAGTGCATGTTAACATTGCCACCGGATAAATATATTTCACGGCGTGATTTTCAGGTCAATTTATATACGGCGCGATTTTCAGTGCTTTCAATACAATATCGTTGCAAAAGCAATTTCCGGATGCAAAACAGCTTTCGCGTCCTTATTGCTCATTCACGGTACTAGTCCGAATTTATCGTCCGATAAAACACAGAAATTATATCGGTAAACTCAGTTAAATAAAAATTTTCATTTTTACAAAAGAGTCCTATACACGAAGTAAATTCAATAAAATAAAGTACGAAAAACTGATTTTAGTCGTGAAGAAATGGGTCGAAAATATGGTAGAAAATAAAATTTGTTTATTCACACACGAAGTTTTGTAAAGAATAAATTGACTTTGAAAGTTAAAAAACAATTTTTTAAAAAAATGTTCATAAAAAATAAAGCTTTGTATTGAAAACGTTTTATTCTACGGTCTAGATTTACTCTTTTCGTTAAGAATTGTTCCTTTTCGATTAACTAACGCTGGATATAACCGTTTCAGGTGTTGGTGCATTCAATCGATTTTACGACAGTACTTTCTAAATTTTTTTGAATGGAATCTCACTCTTTCGGAGTGAGATTTCACTCGAAGAAATAATGAAATTACTGCCAGTCCGAATGGAATAGAATTTCACGTTTTGAAAGAGTGCTGTTATTCACTTTTTACTTGGATTGATTCTTCAACTCTAAAAAAGATGCTATGTTTTACTTTAATCGACTATCATTAGCAGTATAAAATTCATGGACGAGAGTTTCGCTATTGTTTGGCCACCATCATCATCGTATATAGAGTTTGTATTCTAATATTCACAGTCAGTACTGAAAATCTATCATTTATGTAACAGTCTCGCTTATTCTGCTGACTGTTGCGGGAGAGCCGTCCCGGCTCGTAACCCTTTTATGACGGGTAATCGTGATCTTACTTACGAGTTCGACGGCCATTTATTGGCTTTAAAGCCAACGGCACACGATATTTTTCCTACTGGATTGCTTACGAGAGCCGATCAAAATTTAAGCCAACGGTACACGATACTATACTTTTTCTTACTGGATTGCTTGGTAGAGACAATCAGGATCATATAACTGCCCACTCTCTATCAAACCTTTGATCTTTTCGGTTTCGATCACGTGGTATTCCGCCATTATTTTAGTATAAAATCCCGTCACACTGTCACACTGATTTCACGCCACCACATATACAACATCCGTCTCATTGGCCCCACCAAAATAATGGCGGATGCGCAGAAAGGGTCGACGCAAAACAAAACAAATGACAGAGTAGGCATACTTATTGTTAGTTATAGTTCAGGATACAGAGTTTTAAATCAGGTGACTTAAGGCTAAATCCTGAGTGGTTCTCGTAAGCAATCCAGTAGGAAAAATAGTATCGTGTGCCGTTGGCTTTAGCCTTAAGTCACCTGATCTAAAACTGCATCCTTATTGGTTCTTTAAGGGGATGCTGGGGTGATTCAGCACTTTTGCACCTTTTGCACTTAAAACTGTCTGTTTCGTGGAAACATTCGTGTAATATACAAATTAAATGGCTTACGTGTACAGATCGAAAGCAGTTTGCTATTCCGGCTAAATTAAAGAACAATATGGCATCACTGAAACTAAGTTTGTAAGTCTAATAAGAAATAATAGTGAGCAATACACACATACAGTATATGTAGTATATTGTGTTGCTCACTATTATTTTTTATTAGACTTACAAACTTACAATTAGTTTCAGTGATGCCATATTGTTCTTTCACTTAGCCGGAACAGCAAGCTGCTTTCGATTTATACACGTAATCCATCTAATTTGTATATAACACAAATGTTTTCGCGAACTGACAGTTTCTAGGTTAGAAAGGTGCAAAAGTGCAGAATCACTCCAGCATCCCCTTAACGACTTCACTTTAAAAATAAGAGTGAAATATGAATTCAGTTCACTATTTGCCTTAAAAGTGAACGAATTCAATAAATATTTACTCCAATAGAGTGGACTGGTCGGTGGCACCGTAATTCGAATGGAAATTACACTAAAAAAATGTTAGAGAGTCAGTCCTCAACATCGATATCAATATCAAAGTATTGTATCCGCTTGTTCGCGACATTCGTTAATACGCTCTTCCTCCGGGGACGGTGACGGTGAGGGCAGGGAGGGATGACAGGACGGTCCAGACGTAACAGATGCCCGCGACGGTGTCAGTCCATTTCTAGCAGACCGGTTTCAGCCGCCACGGTCCCTATGGTGACGGCCAGCGGCGGGATCGAGCAAGGCATCTCTAGAATGAAACGGCGGCCGCGCGCACGCGCCTGCGCGCCCCCAGACGTATCCAACCTCCCCTCTTTTTCTTCTCCCTTTCACGATACGCGAGGAAACCCTCGTCTCACGTTTCGGCCGGCAGTTGCTGGTTGCTGGCGTCCCCGTATGCGTTTTACGTGTCGTCGCGACGCCGCTGTCAGTGCGTCGTCGACGGGCGTCACGGCGCGTCTCGTCGTCGCCGTCGCTGTCGTCTTTGCCTTCGTCTCGTCCCCGCCGTTGCGTTACATATCGCGTTCGATAGTGCGTGACGAAAAAAAAAAGAAACAGTGACAGGAAGAACGGTTCGCTGTGTGCTCCATTTCATTGTATTCGGTTGGGTCGATTGGTGACGGTAGACGATATAGCGTATCGGGTTTGAATTTTTTATCTGTTAGTTTCTGGAGATGCGACGAGTGTAATTCACTAATTTTGATACGTGTATAATACATGACATGTAAATATATACATTTAATCATTTGTTTTCTTATTATTGTTTTTATAGTGAACTATCGGTTGCATATTATTATCGCCACGTTAATCGATTTAAGATACAAATATAACGCGACAATCGTTGATCTTTTGTCGTCAATAACAATCAATGAAAGAAAAGAGAATTTTATCCGCTACGATTTAAAGTTTTTGTAAACTTCCATGAAAAGCGAAGAAATTTATCGAAAAAGAAAGAAAAAGAAAATGGAATGGGTGTCGCGCATCACAAGCCACTCATGGAAAAAGGACATAATTAAAATTGGCATAAAATTATAATAAGTGTGATTTTGACCGTTTTATATAACTAACACAAATAATAACAGCTTATACGGTCGGGTGGGAACTTAATATCTAATAATATTTGTGCGTGTACATATTTTTGCAATACATGGCACAAAGTTAATTTCAGAAGCATTGATTTAGAACAGATTGATTCTATCTATCCATGAGAGATAACACGATACGATATCAGAGACGTCATGATTGGAGTAAAGCATAAGTGTGAAGCCCAGTCTGACGAATAGCATTTGTTCAAGCCAAGAAAAGATCCTTTTTAGCTGTATTGCATTTTTGTGAAATTTTTTATTTCAGTTATTTTTTATTAAAAAAAATGTTTTGTATAAAAGTTTCACAGCGAGTAAATATGGGAAAAATTATAATTATATATGTATTTTTTTTAACAGAACATTGTACGCTTGTTTCTAATACAATTTTATTACCGTGGTTAGTTTTCGTATAAATACGAGTGTATAAAAATTAAGTCCTAAAAAATTAATAATTTACGAGACTTAATTTTGATATATTTTAAAATATAAAATATTTCATAAAATATCTTCTTTTCGATTAATTTTATTATACTTTAATATTCTTTCATGTAGATAAAACCATGAGACGATGTGGTATTGATTGATGTAAAGAAAATACAATCGCGTTAAAGAAATAGCGATTTACAATGTGCAATTGTAGTTTATTTATAGTTAAATAGCACACTCGATATAAAAAGGGAAAGCGCTGCGTCATAAAATAGCTCCGGCCGGCGGCACATCCGACCACTTTGAAAAATACGTCGTTATTGATTGCCGTGATTTTCGCGGCAACGCAACGGGGGGGAAATTGCTACTGTCGTTTTCGCGAACATTACGGGCGGATCGTTCTCTCCACCGCGACCGCCGCGACTTCATCTTACTTTCGCTGCGTTGGCTTCCTGATTGCGCATTCGTTTTTATTGCCCGTCTATTTTTTTTCCGCGGAGACAGAATAAACAGTACAATAATAGAAACCGGCATAAGGCATTGTGGTCCTGGAAATATCACGAAGGTCGCGCATTTCGAAAAGTCTCATTCACTCTCGTTTCGTAACAAAGGCCGACCGGTTTCTTTTCTTTTTTTCCACGCGCTCCATTATTATAGCGCAATAAATACTCGCCTCTGTAGTTAGTCCATTTGTAATAATCGATTTTGTCATACAAAAAGACTCTTTACAAGGACTAATATTACATACTTCTATATTTCTTTGTTTTTCTGTTCCTTTTCAAGAATTGTATACTTATGACTTTACTCAAATATTTTAAATCGTTGAAAAATAATCGTATATTTGTTCGGTAACTAGTATTATTTATTGATTTATATTGCTTGTCCTACTTATTTTGAACGAAAGTAAATTGTGTACGACGGTATTGTAAGAAAACAGCACCTGGGTAATGTGCTATGAGAAAAGACGCTATTTCCAATCATCTATAACGCGAATATGCCGACAAGTCTGCGTTCGAATAACACAGTTATGATTATTGGAAAGTTATCCGGCGTGGAATTTGCCTATCTATCCGAATATAACGGCCGTTCGCGTAAAGTATTGCAGTTCAATTAGTACTGGAGATATCGAAAGTTGTTGGATTGTTTAATATGAGAGCATTTCATCTATACGGAAATATTTTTACCGAAATTTTAGAAAGTTATAATACTAGAAAGTTATTTCGAAAGAACGAAAGGAATTTACAATTTGTAAAAAAGATACTCACTGTGGGAAAACTATTGTTAGGAAAAATATATGTAATAGAGATTTATATATAGTATTATTATTAATAATATTATTTATTAAATAGCGACATCGCGATTCCAATGTTTCCTGTTGAGTTTGTTATTATTTATCCAATGTATTTGTCCAATAGCAAGCTTTGCATTTGGATTATCCCTAGGTTGTATACATTTTATATATACTTACACAAATACATACACACATTGATATAAAAAGTACTACAATCCTTTTTAATTTGATATTTGTACTGTCTATATAGAAAAATCGAAACTTACGAAAGCAATTACGCAACATCGTTATTGTACAAGGAAATGTTGAAATTTTTGGACGTGAATTAACTTAACTTCCGAATTTTTTAACGCTAACTTTTTTATTTCCTTCACAATTAATGAAAAATTCAATTATTTAAGTTATAAGCAATTAAATTAGATCAGACTTATTTATCGATAATTCGACAATCTTTTATGAAGCCTTTCTTTAGCAAAGATAATATTGCATTTAGCCACAACTTTATTACTGACCTGCGTACAGAAAATTATCGTGCGAAGTCGTCTTCTTATATTGCTGATACGGACTGCACGTTACGGGTCCGAGACGGCCCGAGTGTGATAAAAACAGCAAATCTGCTAACGGAAAGTGATATACTTTTATGACTACCACTCATCACACTTGTCACACTTTCACTTGTAATCGAACAAATTGTATTTCAGACTTTATTCTGCATTTTCATTTTTATTCGACAACCAAAGTCTTAATAAATTTGTAATAATTTCAAAAAAATTATGTTACAAAGTCTGCTGCTTTTAAAAATATATATTTAGGGGAAGTAAAGAATGGATAGCACGTATGGAAAAAGTGACCAATATAATGATCTCAATGTTTTGGAAAAGTGGAAATAAGCTCTTCGACTTGTCTATCCTCTTATTCGTTGAGAAAGTAACATTCTGACATATCTTCAAATTATGTTCTTTAGTACGTTGATTCAATAGCGCTTATTCCTGAAAGGAGATGCGCATTTATCGCGAGTACAACAGCTTTATCTCTGGGCCCACCATGAATGGCAGCTGGCTTAACGATCGGAATGCAGTAAACTGACCGATACGATGAGTAATCGCTCTATTGACGGGATAATGTTCAAACTTGTATGTAGTTTAACGGCTTTGCTGAATGAAAACGACGCGAAATTTTCATTTGAAATTTAGCTGTTTACTACGTCGACGGACTTTAGCTCGAGACCCGATCCAAAAACAATCTTCGGAGATTAGTTTGAAACCGACAGTTTTAAAAATTAATCAATTTTTTTAGAACTGACCAACGATTAATTCCATTTTTTAAATTACTACGGAGTTTGATTTATCGTTACACCTATATAATTAATCAACCGTATTAAGAACTGTTGGTATAAACGCGGTGTATAACGAAATTTCATTTTGTTTTTACGTACGATTTTACGTACAAAAATAATTTCACATTATGATGTTCACGATTTTCCAATATAATATCCACAATTTTTAGGCGAGTTGTGTAGTACTGCACCGAATTCTGTAATTGATTTGAAAACGATTTTTCAGCGATGGAAGCGCAACATGCTCCACTTAGAAAGCAAATAGAATTTCACTTAATACACAAGCAGGAGCTTAACATACAAGCAGATAGAATATTTTTGTTTTTCTAGATTAAATATAATTTCACACTCTACACGGCCAGACTTTTATTTACCCATCGATCGTCATTAAGTCTTGTCGCGACTGCTGATGTCGGTATATCGTATCGGATTTGCGGAAACGAGTCGTAACTCTCTCGATTGAGCAGCGAGAGCAAAACCATCAATCACTATTAGAATTTTTCTTTTTCCATCGGTGAAAGCGCGGAATTAATAACAGGAGATAAATTATGATTTTCGCGTATGTCGCTTTATCGAAGTAGTGATCTTGATTTTAATAGATTTTAATATTATGTTCTTAATTATGTAATACAATTATGCGACGTCTTACTTGATGCAGCAATATAAAAAAAGAGTGATATAATTATACCCGCAAACTCTATTACAAATTATAATTTCATAATTAAAAATAAATAAGTCGAATGATATATTTGATTTATTAACTTTATTATTTAAAAATTTCGTAAAATTCCATTATACCTTTATTGCTACAAAATAGAGGGCGAAGCAGATTTATAAGCACAGTGTTGTTAATAGATTATTTTTTATTAAGTTTTTACATTTTCCATATCCTTCTGAATGTGAGAAAACAGTTGACAGTGAACTTAATAAAATTGTTTGTGCAGAAAAAGAGAGAAAACCGCAGTTTTCTTGGTTCTATATCTTATTGTTAATACGATTGCGTAATTGTGCTCGCAACCTTACGATCAAAGTAGCCGAAATAGGATTGCGATAAGATCGATCCAATTTTTGGAATCGCACGAAAGGGACCATCACGAAGTTTGCGGTGCGGATCTTTATCGTACAATGTAAACAGAAAGTTTCAAGTTGTCGCTACAAATACGCGAGAGGCAAACGCTGAGACAGGAACAAAATGTCCAGATGCAATGGACAAGATTAAATCTCCCGGGAGTCTGCGACAATATTTAGGCACAGTCTCTGTTAACACCTTCCATTTAAAGTCTATACGGTTTAATCAAAACACGAGGGGAGAAGTCATACTTGTCATACTTAATTAAAATATTTAATTAAATACTTATTGTTAGGCATTCTCTCTCTCTCTCTCTCTCTCTCTCTCTCTCTCTCTCTCTCTCTCTCTCTCTCCTCTCTCTCTCTCTCTCTTTCTCTTTCTCTTTCTCTATCTATCTGTCACTCCATTCTCCCTTCCTTTATCCATTCACTTCCCTTTTTCTCTGTTGATGTTTCTAACATTTCGGTTTTATAATTTTATAATTTTTCAATTAGATGATTTCACCTATTTATACAGTATTTTTATACAGTATTTTTCGGTATATTTTCCACCGAGCAACGACGGAGGTGAAAAATAACACGCTCACGAACCACGTTACGCTAGCGCCGAAAATATGAGAGCCCGGCTCTACGATGAAGGCTTGCAGACGTAAAAAGAAAAGGAAAAATGCGGAGATCGCGGAAGAGGGAAGCGAGAAGCGGGTGTTATTATCGATATCGTCTTGGACAAAAAAAAAAGAGAAGGTCTCAGGAGCGCGTCTGTGGATATTGGCCGGCCGAGAAATGAAAGAGAACACGACGGAAGTCGCCGGCCGGCCGGTGCAAACACGATATCTCGTTCCCAGCTCTCTTCTCGGCGTTTAACTTGGAACCCACCTTTTTCTCGTCGTATAGCTCGATTGTTAGCTGCCATTACCGTTTCACGAAAATTCCGGGATGTTTTTAGAGCATGACAAATATTTTTTACCATTATTAATTGCATTTGAAACTCCATACATAATTATTGGGAGTTTAAATTTCCAATGCGACACTAGCAGATAGCTTACGAACTAATCAATCTGGCGGACACGAGCGTGTTTTTAGCATTGCAAATACACGTGGTTATGTTTATTACACGAAGTAAACTAATAAAAGTATTTCTATACCATAAATAACTAAAGGACTGTGAATGCTGTAGGTATATCTTTGAAAAGAAATGGAATTTTCACCTAAGCATAGGAAAGGACGTGGTAAAGGCAGATATTGCGTAGTAGGTTGTGACTCCGAAAAATCAAGAGACCTTTATTTGAATTTTCATAAAATAGAGTATGGACGTTGTAAAATTAGCAGGATCAATGCATTTGGATCAATACACTAACACAGCCACTATATGCTTACAACTGTGACTTGTGCCGGCTTTGCAAGAGCAGTTAATTTTATCAACGAAAATCACATTTTCTACACCATCTTCAGTATTCATTTTATTAATTACCAGTGTTCCTGTTATTACATGCGGCTGCGATGTGAGTGCACTTGTTTGTAAGCACAAAGAATATAATTCTATTTTGCTTTCAGTTTTTGTTGTAGCACCGCACATTATAAACATGCCAGAATTTATGACGTTTTCACTCTCAATCATGTTCCTGGATGTTAGCGTTGCATTCGTGTATTTACATAATTCATCTAAGCGCAACATTTTCTTCGATTTTAATTTGCTTAAAAAACCTGTTAAACAACTTGCCTCTATATGTCAAAAAATTGACATAATTGACATAAAAACCTAAAAAAAACAGGCCATCGATTAATTATTTATAATAAGTTGACAAGTGATAATAGTAATAATAAATGTGCAACCGATGTTTCACGCCTCAATTGTTCGCATCTCTACAGATCCATTTTTATCGATAACTTTTCGTCCACAAAGTCCGATCGAATAATCGAACGGAATCTTTTTTTTCTAAAGAATCGCAAAAAGCTGAATACCGACTCGCATCATCGCGTCTATAAAATGCTGATTGTCGTCGTTGGATCGTGAGAAATCCGACTGTGGATTCTTGCCACAATGTTACCGCCGATCATCGGCAACATTAACAGCAGCGACATACTGACATTGTACACGAATCCCAGCAATGGCAACGACAGAAACGTGGTGGCAACACAAACAGTCAACAGAGGTCGCTATGCGGAAATTGGCGTCAAAAGGTAAATCTTTTGTGTAAAAAGAAAAGAAATCTAGGAGAGATATTGTTCTTTCACGATACATACCTAGTAGAAGCAAGAGAAAATCAGGAATGCGTATTTTATTCATATTTTTATCACTTCGTCTTTCTGTCAAACAAATGGCCTTTATAAAGAAAAATGGAAGAAAGCAAAGTAACTCGAATTTATAACACGTATTTAATTATTATATGTATTCTATCATGTTATATTATAATGTAACAATTTGCAACATGTTCTACATGCACTCAAGAGTTGGACTTTATTATTTTTCGACGTAAAAAATTATGACGATGTACACAGATGGTAACTGAAGCGTGCCTTCTAGCTGGAATGTAAACATAAAAATAGATCGGTAAATTGTGTAATCGAATCTAATGAAGGTCTATTACACGATCCGAAGCTCCAGGCTCAATAGGGGAAGAAAGAAGAAACTAGGGATCTCGCGTGCCGTGGTTGGTGCGAGGAAATCGATTTTAATCAGTAGTTAATATGAAATATGATAGCAAAGTGGCCGAGCGCGAGAGGAAGCCCTTCGGTTGATTCTTATGTAAGCCGCTTCGGCCGTAATCCGCTTACGGTCCCACGAATAGACTCCGGATGGGTCTCATTATTTCTTTTTCGCTCTTGTTTTCGCGAGGAGTTCGCCCCGGTGTTCCTTAAAAAATCTTTAAGAAACAACTTTTTTTTCAAATTCGAAGTTAAACGGACTGAGATTAAATTTAACCAATAAATTCTGTATGATATTATTTTCCAAAGAATCTTTATACATGCGACGAAATAAACAATTTGTTATTAAATTGTGAAATAATTTAAAATGTAGTTAAATTAAATTAACAAACATTTAATAATAATTCTTTAATAATAAATATTTTGATTCGATACCAGAATTAATTTGGCGCGCAAATTGTCTGAAAACATGATTCAATGATTTTCCACAGTCGTGTCTTCCACTTAATCAGAGGGATTGTGGAGATCCCTAATTTCTCAAAGGGCACTCTCCTCTTTCTAGAAGCCACCAGATCGTTTCTTTTTTTATTTTACGGCCTTCTTCCGCGATATAAAAAAAAAGGAAAAGCGCTTGCTCTTCATCATCACCGCAAGATTAAATAATCGCTGAACTGTGCGAGTCTCTTGTAACGTTAGACGGAGCGTGGCGTATGGCGTTTCGCATGATTTCCTCGATATCTTGGCGAGTTGCTTCATTCACGGAGCTAACACTGTCCGATAGAACAAATAGGATTTTTTTTCTTGATGTTTTCACAATCGAGAGGCTCGTCAGTATGAATTTATCGAAATAATTACAACATTATAATTAATAATTAAAATTATTACATAATTTATTTCACATAATTAGAATAGGCTCCACTGTGGCCATACGAGTCACACATCACAAATAATAATTATTGGATTATTATATTATATAATTAGAACAAAATTACTGTATGGTGTAGTCAGGAGTAAATCATTACACACTTCAAAGTGATGAATTGCTAATTTTCAATGGCAATAATTCGCGAAATCCTAGCGAGTGAGATTCTTTTATTCTGCGTAGAAAGTGGGCGGAAAACATTTTCACAGATCCACCGAGGACGTGTCGAAGAATAATAATATCAATGCGAGTCTTGCTTTGACGAGACCTTTTCTCCACAGAATTCCTCGCGAGTCGACGGCAGAAAAACCTATTTCTACCGTGGAAATCGAGTCTGACTTCGAAATCCTCTGAGGGAAAAGAATAGCCTCCCGGTATTTTCCCGGTCGCGGATATATCGACTCGAGAGTCCTTTGAAAGTACGTCGGTTCCATGGGGATATGCACGTCCGTCCGATGTTCTTCCGGTTTCTCTTAAGCCGAACAGCCACTCGTCATTGTATTCGCTTTGAGACGCGCATCATTGTTCATTTTTTTTAAGAGGAAAGACGAAAATATGACTCACCAGTGGATATTACACAGGACAAAAGTGTGCAATACTTTGAAACTGTGCCAAAACCGGTGACGAGGAATAGTTCAGTGAGACACATCGTCATTCGAAACATTTTCTTTTCGCTAAATATATAATAGTTTGACAAAAAATTTTTTTGCAAAATGGATTATACCTATTCCTCGTAGTTTTTTAATGTAAATTTCGTAATTGTTTCCGAAATATACTGTTTGCCGTTTTGAGAAATTTGAAATTGAAATTATAAGAAGGTAATATTTTAAAAAGTCTGCAAAAGTTTTTATTCCGTTCAGAATTAAATATATTAAATATATTTGATATATTAGAATTTTCAATCTTCAAAAGGAACTTACGTGAAAATTAATAATAATAATATTTACGTGATAAACGTTTACATGTTAGATTTATTACGTTGTAGAAAAATTTATGAAATAAAAATAAATTACGCTATGATATTTTGAATCACAGACAATATATACATGTTTTAATTGGTTAGGTGAACATAAGAATTTTTCAAATTCTTTAACACGAATCCGATGTTAAAATTGATGAATGCAGTATAACAAATGACAAATAATACAATGCTCAGTAGATTGTTTTGATGAATTTGTATTTCTCCGATTAAAATTAATTTTCGGTTATGTAATAAATTCAACAGTTGGCCATATAATTCTTATCAATAAGTTTTTAACAGACATTTGTTTTGAATTTTAGACTTCAGATCAGTTTAAGCTCATCGTACGTACTTATACTAAAGATATTCATTATTGATTGTAAACGTAAGAAAAAAAAATGATAGGTAAATAGAATCGAAACCGATGCTTATAGTTAGCGGAGAGTGTCGCGTATTACAACTCGGGTAACTTAAACTCGCTGTAATACGGTGAACAGGTCTCCCAGGCTGAAACTCAAGGAGATGTTCTTCAGCTTCGGTTTCACTCTATGCAAGAAACCGGATAGGCCGATGCACGGAAGTCACTCTAAAACACCTGACTACTGTTCTCCTTTCCCCGTTCTCGGTTCCTTCTTCCTGTGTGTGTGTACCCTCTTTATTCTTACACTTTTTATTACAAACGGGATTTTACCTCGCAAGTCTCGATTATTGTTCTCAAGAATACTGTCAAAGATCTGTTGAATTTGTGAAATTTTATTTAATAAACGTTTACAAGAATAGCCATTATTTCATTTCTCTTTGTGTTTAACTACTGTATCATTATGTCTAATCTTTTGTGAGAAACAACATACATTTTTTCTGCCATATACTTTTCTGATAATACATTATACTTTTTATCTCTCCGAAACTGTTGAGAAATAATAAGGTAAAGGCCGAATAATAAAATATATTATTTTTGCTGGATCTGGATCGACAAAATTGCGTTGAAAGATATGGCAATTAATATCAGAATAAAATATCAGACAATTCGTCGACGGACATATTATAACTTTACTCTACATTTATTTTCACATTTTTTTCTATTCTAGAAAAAAATTTTTATCAGAAAAGAGGAACAGTATTGAAGAGAGGATAAAAATGAGCTAGTGAATGATTTTCGCGTTCAAAAAATGATGATACAAATAAAAAATTAACTGTGCCGGATAAGTGTAAATAGTTTTACTAGCAAGAGAGAGAGCAGCATTTGATGTCATTATCCTTCGTCCGTCGACGGGAAGCGGAATTTAATGGCGCGCGTCGGAATACACCTTGACGCGTGATCGATCGACAATGAGCTCACTTTGTCGCACGTCGTTTCTCTCTCCCCTCCCCTCTATCTGTCTCTATTTATCTACGACGTCGCCCGTTAGGTCAGGCTTCTTCCGAATGAACTAAGGAAGCAATACCCATTTACTACAAACAATTTCACGATATTTACCGTGTTTTTACTGATGCAGACATAAATCGGACTTCTATTTACTACTATATGAGATAAATGTATCTGTGCCTTTATCTTGTGCCTTATATTTGGTGAATGTGTATTAAAAGGATTATTGAAAAATGTAAAAGATATATTGAATAAGAAAAGTATTATCAATTACAGTCGTAATAAAAGCGATTTTCTTTCCGAATACATTGGATATTATTAAAAATATTAAAATAAGAAATGACTTTTCTGAATTTTAATCTATTTTCGCCCAAGTTCTTATATTTACTTTTACATATCGAAAGCGTTATAGCTATAATTGTATAAATTCTAGTTGTATAATTATATTTTATATAATTTTAATAGGAGGTTAGTAGAAGAAATTTTACTTGGTTTGAAATAAATATAAAATTACAATGAAAACTGCAGAATAAAATGATGTACTTTTCGTACAAGAAAATCAATTTCGGAGGAAATGTTCCTCTCCTAATTACAAAATTGTTGTTTAAAATAGAAGTGTTTCAGTATTAGGAAAAAAGTATACATACATACAATAAAGTTTTTTTAGCAATTTTCTATACATATCTGTATATTTTTACATATGCTGTGCTTGATATTTTATCATCATCCAAATGAACAAAATTGGCATATTAAGTACTTGATTTTAATAGACACACATATATTACATGAGTATTACTAGGGTCGATAAATTATAAAATTAATTTCAATGAACTAAATTTGAGAAATTCTGTCTAAAAAACTGGCATTATAAGAGAACTCTTTGATATACTTTTTGTACAAGTGAGAAATTATCCAATATTAAATAACCAATCGCTTATTACTCGATTAATATTCCATTCTGTGTATGTATAACAATTTTAATCTATATATGTACATATAATGCCTTTTTAAGCATTTTTTCATTTTACATTGTTACTTCATCAAAATAATCCAATAAAACAATTCTTAATTTATATCCGTGTATATACTTTCCGTATATTGTCCATTTATCTTTGTCGTTCGCAGATTTTAAATCTAAATCGTTACTAATCGGAAGAGATATTTGTGTTTTGCCCAGTTCATTGCATGCACACAAAAAGTAGCACTGTTACGTACACGATTGATTTGAAACTTGATTGGAAAACCCAGAACATGATCTTTCAAAACAAAGAATAGCGACGAAAGCAATTGTCCCGGAGAGAAAAGAAATTCTCGCGTATGTCGAATCCCGAACATAACCAAGTTATCGAGCGCCATACGACAAGTTTAATCAAGAGAGAGATTAAATCGACCGGCATGCACGGGGTAGTATCTCATCCTTCTTCTCCCGTTGGACAATACCGGATATTGGCGGAGGCCGTCCCTCTGTTCGACGTGTTAATTAAGTTCGCGCTTATCGGAATTACCGACTATGCGGAGTCTGCAAGGTGCTCCTGTGGTTACAGTGACATTTAAACATACCATGCGGTGACGACGTTCGCAGAATTGCAAACGTAGAATTAATTTTATGGCATGCAAGTAGAAGGGTTCTATCTACTCTGGAGAGACAATCACGAGACTTTCTGAGAAATGCTTTATGCTTTCATGTATACACCTATATGTATAGTAGGTGCCCGGGTAGCACAGTCGCCTATTAGACGTCTTTTTACGTATATTTTCGTCAGAATTTACGTCAAACTGATGGTCAGTATGACATCTACATGACCCTATATTGACGGCAATTTGTCACAGCGTAATAACGTCATCAAACTTACGTCAATATATGACGTCATAATGATTTTAGGAGTGCTTTCAAACTGACGTCGGTATTAAGGTAGTTAAAGATGTACAGGATATTTATATATGTACCTATACATAACGTTTATCAAATAATGAAATCAACTATAAAATAGAGTTAGTATTAACATAACATTACAACAAATAACACAACGTTAATTTAAATATTTATTCATTCCGTGACTGTGTTGTGAATAGCCAGTGGTCACCCATCAAAGTTTTAACCGTCAATCAATGTTGCTTGACCTCGATGATCGGACGTGCTAGCGCTGATCCTCTGGCTCTAACGTTTCCTTCATGCTACATAATATACTTGTACATCAAGCATCTTTATTAAATGTAATTAAATGTTAAAAATTAATTTTAAACGTATTTCACACAACATACTATATTTGAAATATCCTGAAAGATGTACAGGATATTTTATGTATATGCCGTCTTGCTTTTGTGAATTGAGCATTTTGAAAGATGACAAATAAGGAAATATAATTATTATATGTATGTGTTTACATTATTTAAATTTGTACGCTTTACAATATTTAAACTTTCAAATAATAACAAACTTACTGAACACCTACTGATTCTTCCGCACCTAAACGGTAACGAAAATAGATTTTTATTTACAATAGTTACCATATATGTACGTATAAATAAAAGACTGAAAAATGGAATATTAACGAACAGTCTGTTTTAATTAAAACAAACTTAAAAAATGAAAATAAAATTGTAGGGTACCAAATTTAGTCTTAAAAGGACAATAAGACGTCAAATACATGTCATATAAAAGACACATGACGTCTTGGGCGAAATATAACGTAAAATAGACGACATTAAGACCATGTGTGTTACCTGGGTATATAATATATTTGTCATGCAATATATATATTACATATGTATGTTACAATATATATTTTACATTATATTTTTCATCAAGAATCCATAGTATATAAAGAATTAGAATAGATGAATACATATTTATCTTATTTTTTAAATATATTTCATTAGTTTAACTAAAGAAATACAATATAGTTTTCGTGTTTATAAAACAATGACAACGTTTCGTAAAATTATTATAATCGAATAAGTAGAATACATAAATTGAATTCTGTTGTCGCACTTTGTCAGTATGAACATATTTTGAACACACATGACTCAGCTGCGAACTAGAAATACTTTTCTCATAATGCGTGATTCTCATTTCGAAGTAAGCGCTGTTCGCTTCATATTGCGAGAAGCACTCGAGAGTTCCTCGAACTTTCATTATATATGGTGGCGCGCGAGAAACTGGTCCAGTTCAGCTTCTTTATTTAATGAAAATTAATTCAAAAATAATAAGTAATATCGAATAACAATTCTTACTAATTGAGACAGGAAACTTACTAATAATAAAGCAAAATATGTTATTGCTTATCAATAGTGATATAACAAAATAATCTTTCACATAGATATATTAAATGCACTAACATTTCTAATTGATACTGGCGCACTATAATTAGATTACTTTTTCACGCGCGATCGCGTGTTTAACTAGCAAAGACATTTGCGGCCTAAATTCCACTTGGAGCTTTTACTTTTAGCTATCGACTCTATCTTCCTTAATTCTCATAACTGATAATTTTCCTCATGATGATAGAAAGCTTTCTATCAGGTGACATGTAGAGATTGAATGAGAAAAAGAGGGAACAAGAGAAAACGGGCGAAGGAAAAAGAGCAAGACAGTGCCGGTGGTAGGCCGTATTTTTCCGGTCGATGATCATCATAATCGACAGCTTTTCTAATCCCCTTTCGCTCGCAAAGTCTCGTGACTGGAAGCTGTTACGAGAATATACCACTAGCCTGCTTTCTGGCACTTTTCCGACGCGACATTCGATTATCGTCACGGCGTGAAATCCTTTGAATCACGACAACCTAAGAACGACGTTTCTCTATATTAATAAAAATGCATAGTCGTTAAAATAATTTGTATACTAACTTAACTAAACTAACTAATACGATATATTATTTGCCATGTTGTTGTTCAATTTATTAAAAAGATTTTCTATTCCATAGCTTATATATACTAAAAAAATTTTACTCACATAGGTAGATTTCTAGGTGTCGTAATAAAATCTATCAGTATTTTTTGTATCTGCTAGAAAATTGTCTGCAGAATTTATTAGCAGCAACATTCTAGTATAGTCTTCTGGAAAGTTTAAGTTTCATGGCTAAATATTAGTCACTATATTGGATAAAAATGAATTTTGGTACTGTAGCTAGAATTTTTGTGGAAGGAATATAGCTGTTGTATGTACCACAATCAAACTTTTAATAATGGATTGGCGCCACAGAAAAACTTCCTCCATAACTTTCACTAACAGTGCAAATATAAATTCTGTCTGTTATTTAAATTGATTAAGTGCAAAATATATGCGATTTTGCAGTACCATGGCTATTTATTTATGTATGTATATCTCAGTGATTTTTTTGTACCTAGAAAATTGTTGCAAGAGTATTCTTTTAGTGATATAGATTGCATGCGCATTAGGGTGGAGCGATTTTGAGAAAAGAAAAATTTTTAATTTTACAACGCCCGTAGGTGGAAGCGATGCGAATTTGTTTAAAAATAAAAATTTGAAAAGTTTTGACTCGATCGGAGCTCATCTTCTGCCTCCAACTTCAGTGTGAAAATTTGATTATAGGAGTATTTTCAAACTGAAGTTGGAGGCAGAAGATGAGCTCCGATCGAGTCAAAACTTTTCAAATTTTTATTTTTAAACAAATTCGCATCGCTTCCACCTACGGGCGTTGTAAAATTAAAAATTTTTCTTTTCTCTACACAAAATCGCTCCACCCTAATGCGCATATATGTATAATCTTGGCAAATAGTAAAAAATTGCTTCAATAATCCGCAAAAGGAAATCACGGATTAAACATGTGCACATATATGTATGTACATCGGGCATACGAGAGAAATCGGATGAATTCGGCGTCGGCACCATAAATTTTCCTCTAAGATTGGCGGCGTTCCAATTGTAACGAGGCGATCCGACGTCTGGAATCGCTCTCGTGCGCAAACCCGCACTTTGAATACGAAACCAGATTGCAATTCCTATATTTGAATAGATAAACCCCATTTCTTGCATCCCCTTGCCGTCGCCGACTTACCTCACGATCACTCGAAATGCCCCGACACAGTGTGAAATTTTCTCAATATAAAGAAGAACCGAAAAGATTCATATTACACAAATATCTTTTATTGATATTTACTTTCAGATACGTGTAAAAATATATTTGGATATCTTTTATTAAAAAAAAATTTTAAGTGACTTATTAAATCATCCACATTATTAGAAGCAAGATTAAATCGAGTTTTCCATTTGTTGCATGTTACCGTTAATCCGGAAATTTTGTAATTTTGCAGTACATGATAACGTTCTGGATGTTCGTCTAATTCTGCTATTTCATGTTCATCATATAAGTGACTTTTTAAATTGACTTTTAAAGTGACTTTTACATTTTATCATTTAGACAGTTAGGAAAAACTTCTGCACAATGTTTGCACTTTGTTGAATCGGGAGTTTCTTCTTCGTAATATTTCCATATCCATTCTTGAACTCCTGCCATGTTTGCAGTTTTATATCACACAACGTTTAAGAGATTAGGCCACCTTAGATGGACGGGTCAAAATTAGTGTCATTTTCGGTAATTTTTTGGAAATATAACAAAATATATACAAACTTGAAAAGTAGATATGTATTTAACATATCTAACATATTTAACATATCGGCGGTAAAGGCACCGAAACATCTTTCGTTGACGTAGTGTTTCACCCTTCCGTGACGAGACTTGAATGATCTCGATCCCGTCTTGGAAAAGTCTCGATGATCAGATCTCGTTCTCGTCTCGTTCTCGTTCTCGTTTCGGTGCACCACGTGGCGCGGATCTCGTAGCGGAAGCTGTGCAATCAAACTGTCACTCGCTAGAGTGTCCAGTTTTTCTTTTGTTTATTGTCCTTTGGCCCTGCTAAACCAAATGTTAACTTTTCTCCTTCCTTACAAGTATTAAACTCTCTTTTTCTTTTGTGTATGCGTGTGCATGTGCGCACGCGCGTGTGGGTCATGAGATAGGGATTAGAATTAATTGTAAGTTTAGATTATATATTTCAGCGGTTTAGCAACGCCAAGTTTTTT
>NW_011967221.1:1607588-1625004 GCF_000949405.1 Vollenhovia emeryi
AGGTTACGTTTCTTTACAAACCTCCAAAAACTGTATGCGACTCTGTCGGTAAATCAAACCACTCCAGCATCCCCTTAAACAATAACGTCGTGAATCAGGACCGATATGTATCCAACATAAAAAAAGCCATTTTTTAATCAAATATTTATTTGTACTAAAGTTGTTTGCATTATATTTTCATTGAATAAGTATGAAAAATTTGTCTCCTTTATTTCTTTCGGTACAATCATATGCTCGATTGTTTGGATATAACATTTTAATATCAAAAATAATTAAGTATCTAGTTTGTATAAATATTCACTTTAATTGGCGCAATTTGATGATATTATTACTTTCGTAGAGACAATAAAAATGTATTTTTTCCTAACAAAATATATCCAAATAATAAAATTACATAACTCTTGATTGGATAGCACTTATACTTGGCGTCTTTTTAAATCTGGAATCGACCCTAACTTCTTCTCCTGATTTTTGTAATATGGATTTTCGACAGAACTCCGTGGGGGCTGTCCAGAACTCTCAACAGAATTGCCGGAACTCTTCAAAAATTTTTGTGAACTTTAATATTAAAAAATAAAGTTTTATGTTTAAAAAAAATTTCTATTTTTTTATTGTAAAACACCACACAGTTAAACTTTGAAATCTTTTTTTTTTTGAAAAAACTTTTAAATACAAATTTAGAAATTTTCTATAAATTTTTTTCGTTATTCATATTATGGCAAACAAGTTTTTCCTATTTATGGAAGCCTTATGCTTCCATCTCAGAGGAACATATTCAAATCAACGCGACTCTCAAGATACAGGGATTCTTATTTACGGAAACATCGAAAATGTCCTGAGACATTACTGCCTTTTGCTGCTCTTTGATCATCCGGCCGAAGGAAGGCAGGAGGATGCAGCCCCAAACATCCCCAAATTTTTATCCTTTATACACTCCTTTTCATTACGCACATCGCTGCAATAGCGCATTTGAAGTTCCGTATGTTTAATTACTTAAATGTTGCGAATTCCTCACAGAGAGATGAGGTAATGTTGAAATTCTCATGCGCAATTTCTTGAATATATTATAGCATACAGATGTTGTTTCATTATTTCGACTAAGAAAATTTACAAAATTACAAAGGAGAAAGAAATCGTAATAAGTTGCAATTACAATTAAATAATAAATCCGCCTATATCACAATCAGCAACGATAACTAATCAAAGGAAAATTTATTTACTCATAATGTAACAAAAAATTGTAAGAAAAATGATGATTAAAATATTTTTGTGAAACTTTTTATAGTTACAGCGAAAATAATCTCGCAAATTGTTTTATTCTTTTAATCTTATTATTTCAAAGATTATTGCCTCAAAACAAGTACAATATGCTATTATTGAAAATTAAAAGTTTTTACAATTTTTTCAATTTAAATGTTCAACTTTTCTATTCCTTTGTGCTGTGGAATCAGTAAGTAAATGAGGACGTAATTCTTAGTTAAATACATAGAAGTGCATTATGAAGCAGCGTGTTAAAACCTCCCCTAATTATACCATTCTGGCGCTAAATTTCCGTCATCTTCCTCCTCGAAAGAAGAAACCGCGGAAGAAAGTGTAAAGGTCTTTCTCGCAAGGTTCTTTGTACTCGTGTCTTTGCCAGAGGGTGCGACCCCTTTTTATGCAACCGAATGCACCCCGCGGCTCGTTAATAAATAAAAATGTCGTCGGCGTTCGCCAGCGAACCACGTGTTGAGAACCATCCCATCGTCATGGCAACCCCCGTAGTCCGAGCTCACAGACGGCTAACATCACTGCTGGTCCAGGAATGTATCCTCGATATCATCGCCCTATTTCTACATTATTTTCAGTTTAACTCAACGTGAAACTTGTTTGATGTCTAAAACGATTAAATGTCTCATTTTATTTTATACATACGTACAACTTATTTCAAAACAGTTTTTTTTTCTATAGACTCTGAGAAATTTGTTATTTGTGTTGATCTTCTCTTGATAAAAGTTTCATAGGACGTCATTCTTGTTTATAATTAAACTTTTAATACTAAAATGTTATTAAATTAACATTTATTTTACATTGTGCGAAATACATGGGACAAAATTATTATTGATTTTGTATTATTGACACTCATTGTCAGTTCGCACGAGGAATTTGTCTTCAATTATTTATAATTCGATGCTTATATGTATTTAACATTCTCGTTAAAAAAAATCACTCTAAATTGCATAAAGAATTTCTAAGGAAAATTTGTCGGGCGGGTCGCCAAACACCCCGTATATGGATATTGCGATACTCTGTAGCACTCACATAGTCAGGTTTATCGTATAGTCTGTTATCCTGTGAACAAGACGTATGCAGGATTCACGGAGGAATATATTACTTTTTGTGCCGTGTGTCTCAACATATATTATGCAGAGAGATCGATGCGTTCCAACATGACTTTACGCTTCTTTCCGCATCTCGTTGTGCTATTCTATTTTATGCATATGCAATTGAAACTTTATATAGTGCAGAAACTTTTAAGAAACAAAAACTTCGAACAAATAAAACTTTCTAATGGAAAAAAATATTAATATGTTATTATAAACTGTAGTGATACAAAATTCTTACTCATAACGAACGATTTTAAATATATATTAAAAGATAATTCATTTAAATGTTTAAAAACAGTAACAAAATATAAGGTAACACATTAATATACATAATGTGAATGAAGAATGTTCTCTCTCTCTCCTTTCTATGAATTTATTATTTATTTACTTTAATAACATTTTCTTATCAATTACACAAGTCTGCAAAATTATTCTTTTCTTTTGCGGTTACTTTGTTTTTAATACTTGGTGTCCGCATTTGTCACTTAGCGGCTTTATTCTGCGAGCGGGCATCAATTACGAAAAGCGCGCCTGAATAAGTTCAATGGTGCCTGCGGGAGAAGATTTGACATTTTCACATTAAAGTACAATGTTCAAGCTTTAGTTTGGGCCATCTAAAGTCTTTCACCCACGGGTTCGTCAGCTATAAATTTTCAAAAATAATTAAAAATGCATTTTATGGGATCTTTAACTCCATTTTCCTTATAAACTTGATAGTATGATAAGACATTTTTATTCATGGAAAAGCTTAACTTTATGATTTATGTTTATGAAGACTTGTTCATTAAAATACTTAAACATTTTACTTATGAATTGAAAAATAATTAAATATTATCTTTTTTTAATGTTTTCGTGTTTTAATTCTTGCAATGATAAGAGAAGTTTAAGTCTAATCAGAATTCAGACCCTTCATTCTTGATACAAAAAAAACATTGACGCCAATAGGAGGCCTATTAAGCCCAAATTTATTGTGGATTTTATCAGAAACACGCCTTTAGCAATTCAATCATTGTGGAAAATACATTTAATTGTCAACTATAAAGTCGGGGAGATGGAGACGCACTATACATCGTAGCGTTTATACCGACAATGTGCAGGGCTTTCCATACGTCCACGCCCCAAATTTGGCATTCAAGCATCTCGCAAAGTTTGCACCAGGAATAATGTCGTCGCGCTAACTTTGCCGGAAATAAACGCTACGTTATGACATGCACCAACGTCAGTTATTCAGCGTTTCCGGGTAACTTTGACGTCCTGGCATACAACTCGAAATCGGCACAAAATGTTTCTCAATATTGCATGATGTAACAGCGTAATTTTAGAAATATATTAACATTGCTAAAATATTATTAATAACGACAATAATAATAATAACAATGACTCACGAGAGAATTGAATTGATGTAAAACAAGAACAAAACAGCATTTATCGAGAGCCAATTACCGAGTTATGATACTTCTTCGTCCTTTCATGAAATTATTCTATGGAAATTACATAAAAGCCTATTTACATCACGACACAATATATTCGTACAATACACAGCTCCGTCTTCCTCCCCTCCCTCTCACCCTTCTGGAAAATTTACCTGTAAATTTCCGAGCGATTACCGGTACGAGGGTACTTTTGTACGGTAACAAGAACTTGCGTACCTGCTATGCGATAAACGAGTCTTTCATAGGGAGATGGAAGGAAGCGGGGGGAGACATCCTTGTCCGCTGCTTCTTTCATAACGCCTTTCAGATCGTAAGAAAAGCGCATACGCTCGGCTTCCGAGCCTTCGAGCTAAATTAAATGGAAAATCCGAAATTTCTCTTTCCGTCCTCAAACCTCTTGGTCAACGAACGAGGATTCATTGTATTTATCAGAGCTTGCGATAATGAATCTGTCGCAAAAGATCAACATCTTGTAAAATTAAAGTTTGCCCTATGAAAAATGATTAGTATTAAGTTACGTACGTTTGCGGATTACTTGAAAAGGGTCCAAATCCGGAACCGAAACGTCGTTTGTTTTTTAAATAAAAACATTGGCCAGTGTAGGTCGTTTTTGAAAAATTACATATTGAAAAATAAATAATTTTATTACCTCCACCCCCCCCCCCCCACACACACACGTACGCAACATTTTTGTACAATCTTTTATCTTTCACAATTGTTTGATTAAATATCTTATTTTGTATTTAGTACACATACAATATTTTCTTTCTTTGCTACGAGCAAATAGAATTAATCTGTTCTGTAACTTTGGGAAAATTGTATATGCAACCTAGTTACAGCACTTGCAGCTGTCGCCGATTGAGCGTGTACCGTTTGATACGCTTTATCGAAACGCAGGTAGGCGCTCGCGTGGGAAAACCAGTGTTACCCTACGCCCGTAACACGACCATCTTCGCGTCGTAAAATCGTCGTAAAAGCAATCTAATTGATGCGAGGGGCACGAGTTGGTGACGGATTGTAATTCTCTCTCGTCCTTTCGTGTTGCAGGAGCGATGTCTTCCTGGAGCCATACTTGCAGCAACACGGGACCGTTCAAATGGTCAGCTCACCGAGCACCCCGCCGCCGAATCCACTGCAGCATCATCAACTTACGCAGCTACATCATGTACAGGTGAGTTGCTAAGAAACCGGAAAGGTGCTAAGGTGCTAAGGAGACACTGCAAGCTCCACCGAGTTATAATATCTTATAATATCCAAACAAAAACCTTTCCGTCTTTAATGCACGAATAATTTTAAAAAATGGAAATAATTAAAAAAAATCGATTTCTTTGGCAAATTGATTTTGTCGTCATTTGTCTCTCTCTAAATAATTTTTATCTCAAACATTTTCGCCTGCCGATCTCAATTTTTAAGATGTTGGATTAACAGTTGGACTACTTAAAATGAGATTCCCTGTACACATATGTATGTAGATGTTCCAAAATTGCAAGAATGTATTGATACTCAAGTAATACTATGTTGCTTTATATTCACGTGTATTCTATTTCATCGCGAAAAAATGGAACATCGTTATACAGGGTGAGCCACTTAAGATTGGCCACCCGAAAAACACCAGTATTTTGTAGACAAGAAGAAACACTTGAAAATAATATCTCCATGGGCATCAAAACAGCCTTGGAAAAGGTTACAATCATATATATGTTAAAAAATGCATGGTTTTTAAATGACTGTCATTTAAAACAACGAAGACAATCTTTATATCTTTAAGCGTCTCCATTTCAGAAATTATATCCATCACTGTATGTTGTTGCCCTCGATACTAAACCATTTTTATTTCAAGCGTCTCTTCCTGTTCCAAAAATGTTATTTGGACTCTGGATGGCCGGTCTTAAATGACTCACCCTACACTGTAAAAAAATTACATATAAAATTACAATTATTATAATGGGTAATATTGGGACCATCTATTAAAGGTGTATATTTACATACGTTGGTGCACCCTCAGGATTTCTGTTACTGAGACCAAAATATTCTTGACGTATTTATATTTCTCACAACCTCATTTAGTATAAAAATAAGATAATTTCAAAATAAAATCACTAATCGACTAGTAAGAATATTCTTAAAAGTCGCCAGGAGTAATTAATAACATCAGTGATTTTTATTGACCGTATCTGGCAATTAAAATTCTTATTGCGAAAAATATTACCCCAGCCAGGACTCGAACCTGTCATCAATAATTCTTGACTCTCTTTCCTCTATCCGCACAGTACAGTACGATACGGCGATTCGATTCCGTAACTCGATATAGTCATACCGCATTTTAGATTCAGACGAATCGTCAGGAACAGCGTCTCATCGCGGGTGACTTTTTCTAACAAGCAATTAAAGGATTTGCAATTAGCTCTTTCGCTTCTCCGCCTCCCCTCTCCCTTCTCTTTCTCGAAGAGAGAGTATTCAACACGCGACGCACGTCTGCATTTAATCCCGTTAGCTCGAAACCGTGTGTCAGTCTGCATTTCAAATTAAATTACACTCGAACCCCTTCACTGGTACCCTTGGCTCACCCTCCCGCTCCCATTTCTTTTTCAGCCATTCGTTTTGCTTTGGCCATCATCGATTTTTCCTTTCATCTCCATTGATGCGATTGATACGAAAGGAGCTATGTCAAGTTGGGAGAACGTAGAAAACGAATCGTTCGATCAATATCGATCAATTCGCCGAAAATAAAAAAGGGGAAATCGATAAAATTTTCAATACTTGGAATATCTAATCTTCATCACACTGCAGTTCGTTTCTCCTTAGGAAGGACTCAAAAACGATCGATTATTATTTTCTATGGCATGATTCCATATCTCGTGGAAAAGTATTGGGAGAGGAAGGAACGAGAGCAGTAAATAAATTGCGACTCAGGCACGTTGTCTGCGAACAGAGATAACTGCATGCTGAGTATAATGTGGAATTAGGGGCGCATTGTGTGACAGAGCTGGCGGGATTTACGCCTTGAGACCCGAAAAAGACCAAGATTTTCGCGTTGTAATAAAACAAATCGCTAAAAATTGGCGATTAAATATTGAAACAATTGCAATCGCGCGGATTTAATGAATTCGATGATCATTTAATTAACAGACTTCTATATTAATATTTGCAACTTGCCTGAAATATGTACTTATATCTCAGAAAGCAGACGTATCTCACAAGCTTATTTTTGAACGTGCTGCAATTGCACTTCAAAGAAATTTAATTATTTATTGCTAATTAGTATTGAGAAGAAAAGTGCAATAGATAAAAATTTTACAGTAAATATTACGCAATAACTTCTTTACTCTCATTGTTAATAGCGGATTTAATTTAGATAAAAATAAATTGTCACTGAGATTAATTTATATATCTAAATTTATATTTCTAATATAATTAGTCATGCAGTAATAAAGAAATGTATCATTTGTTAATTATTAGATACATAAAATTAAATACAATATAAATATATAAATTAATATCTCAATAATTATTATAATTAGTTTATAATAAATACAGGTTTACAGTTTAAAATTATTGGAGTCACAAATCGTAATACAAATATGATGTACAGAATAGCTCTATTTCCTGTTATTAATTAGTAATTTTTTTTAGATTAATTAGTAAAGGCCTATAGTCCTAATTAATTGGAACTACATATTTTTACAACTGTATACATATGTATAATACATTTTTTTATAAATATACATACAATATATATAGATATACTATATATATAGTTGTAAAAATATTTTAATAATATTAATAACATTCCATATAACTCATAATCATACGTAAAAGATATAATTCAAGAAATCTGTTCCAAAGTATATTTGTGAAAGTAATCTGTGTAATCGTAACGCATTCATTTTTATAAAACTATTTATATATTTTGTTCTGAGGCTATTTTATTTTCATTATATTAATATGGTGATATTGTTTCTTATTAGAGCGAAGAATCGCTTTCATCAGAAGAATCAGCTACTTCGGCAGGATCTTCAAGATCTACGGAAGATTCTGGTAGCGAAGTCGCTTGCGATATTACCCTAATCGAAAGGCTCATACGCTCTCATCCGATCTGGTTCTTGCCGGGCATCCAGAGAGCCGGAGCCTTTCACTTGTTGCAGGGCAAAGAGGAAGGGGTAAGTGTACACTTACATCATAAAATTTCTCTATTCTCAATATCTCGGAATTAAACAAATTCTTATTCCTGGCATTTTTCTTCATTCTCAATTATACTCCGATGATATACATACAATAGCTTTTTATTGTCATATGCACGGTGACATATTTATTCTACATATTCTATGCACTGATAATTTTTAGTTTAGTCTTGAAATAGTAGAAAAACAGCAAGGGATGATACCATAAGAATGCATAAGTTAAAAGTACTAAAGATACAAAAGTATTAAGAAGACAACTTTCGATGTAGATGTAAATGTGTGATCAGAAAATGTTCTGAAATCAGCTGATGCCGTAGGTCGCGGTCCATTATTGTTTTCGGATTCCCCTGTGGGTAGCGTTCGTTTACCGGAGTCCCCAAGACAAAGGAGCTTGTAGACACGACGAGAAAAACTGGCTCAAGGCACCTGTTCTCGATCCTCGAAACCTTGCGATTGTTTCCAAGGAAGATTTGCGTTTTCGAGAAACGTTCGCGAACAATGTTATTAATTTATTATATAATATTTGCATGGATATTTGACTTGAAAAATAATTTTTCATATGAATATAAAACAATAATTACAAAATTGAATTTTAAAACCCGGTATTTTTAATGTGTCCAAGTTTCGCGGAGAAAGAAATTTAATTATCCTACCTTACTTTACTCTCGTGTTTTCACTCTCCTTGTGTCGAATATTATTTTCTGAATGGGAGGTCATTTCGCTCAGCCTCGTTTTTCGCTATCTATGTATACATCTACCGTAACATGCTTTGGAACAATGAGCGTGAGTATGTCGGCTCGTATCTAACGCGCGGGGCGCCTCGAAGAATAATGATGCTCCCAGGCACACGGGAAACCGTGTCAATGCCTGACGGCATGCAATCGGCGCAAAGTTATGTTAGGAAAATCCTTTACGTATCCGGTGTCTTACGTAAATCCACGTAGCAAAATTTGATGAAGCGCAAAACTCGTTATTTGCATTGTATTGTTTTTTTTCACGATGCAACACTAATGCATGTACAAAAATGATTTTCCACGTATGTATGTACATACATTCACGAAACTGAAAACTGTAACTTTTATTTTATTTTACATATAGTAAATTCAACACTAATATGCTTCAAGAATAATTAATATTATATTAATATTATAATTAATAAATGTTTGGTTGCATTGTAAGGGTTGAATGAGTAATAAGAGCATTAATTATGAATACTGCAAAATATATTTTCCACGTGCAATAAAAAAATCCACTAAGCGGTAATGTTTGTCATCTTCTTTCATACCTACTTTCTTTTTTCATTCCTCAACGTTGTGTAATAATATTCGCGCAAAACTCTACACTGTAATCAGCGCGGAAATGACTGCGAACGAGCGACGAGGGCACCGCTCTTTTGCCATTGTTTCTCCCGGGGAGTCATTGTTTTGCACCTTTGTTAATCGTCCTCCGTCATTCCCGTTCTTTCGGGGCCCTTTTGTGGTCTCATTATCGCCTCGAGTGAATTGCGCTGCCGAAAAACAATACGCTTCGCAATCACTTTCCATAGATAAGACAGAATTCCTTTTCATTTCTCTGCATCGACACGTAATAAGAATCGCAGTGCAAGCACTTTTGCCATTAAATCTTGAATTATCACTAGAAAAGCATCGAATTTTTTTTTATTCTTTGCTTTTTTATTTTAATTAATTCTTATATAAATATAAATTAAATTTTATGTTATTAAAATAATATATTTTCTTCTTTAAAATTGAAAAATCATAAAAAGCTAGTATATGTATACCAATAACACAGGAATATTTTTTATTTAGCTTCTTGATATATTCAAATTGTCTACTAGGATTTGCCTTCTAGTTTATCTTTATTTGTTTCAATTTTTTCAATCATAAAATTTTATACGTAGAATCCTTTTCGGAATCTAAATTGTTATTTCCTCCTTGAATCCCCCCCTCTCTCTCTCTCTTTCTCTTTTCTCAAAAAATATAAAGGAAAGTCCCTTGTTATGAGATAGGCTACTAATACGAGATAGCATTATGTTATAAACATAAGTCAGTGTCTATTAGTGTCAGTGTTTGTTATAAATATCATTTGGTTGCAGAACTTCGTAGTACGACAATCGAGTCAGAGCGATACAATGGCTCTCTCAGTGAGATTACCTGTCGGGAAAGGACCCTACATTGAGCATTACCTGATCCAGGCCAACAAGGGCAAACTGAGCTTGGAAACGAGCGAGAACAGATTCGACAATATCCCCTCGCTGATTGCTCACTACTCACAGTGCTGGTAAGTGCCTGCTCTTCTCTTTTTCTTTATTTATATGTGAATTTCCGCCCCAGAAATAGCATGCTATCATCTTTTTCATCCTTACATTCTAATCTCTACAAATTTACCTGTTACAAATCTTGATTTTGATTACCAATCCGTTGTTTATTATACTATCTTCTTCTATTAATTAATATGAACAACTTTTGTCAGAAACATTTTTTGAGAGAAAATTTGCGTGAGTGCGTGCATGTATTTACATATTTAACTGCATTTTTAATTTTAATTATAATTTAATTATAATTATAATTAATTATTATTTATTCAATTAATTAATGAATTGTCCCAATACATGTAATGTTACTTTGAAATTATTAACTTAAGTAACTGTATAATTAATCCGTGTCTATTTCTGTTTGACAAACAGTGATGAACTACCAGTGCAATTGACTTTACCAAGAGCGATGCGAGAAGCGAAAAATAGGCAGCAATTATCGTCGCTAGCGTTGTTGGGTCAGGAATTTTGGCGATATCCGATGGCAAATCCAAAGCCACCGGAAAGCAGTAGCAGCAATACTTCTAGTCTGAGTAGTTTTCATGGGGGTGAGTTTTTTTTAATAATTAGTTTGTGTAAATAATTTAAAAATAAATTAAATATAAATAAATAAAATTAACAAGAGAGAGAGAGAGAGAGAATTTACAAATTAATTTAAATTAATCTTCTGATAATTCTCAGTTTCTAAGAGACATCGCTTTTATCTGAAATGTTTTTAAAATAGATTATTATTTTTATTTTTTTAAGTTTTAATTTAATATGTATAAGGTATACAGGGTGGGGGGGGGGGGGCTATTTTAACTCGTACACGATAATATCTCCTCAGGTAGGGGTGATAGTGGAAAATGCCTCAGACAAAAGTTATTATAAGATATTACCGTGTACAGATTAAAATGGCCCACCCTGTATATCTGTGTCTATATGCATATAGATAATATTTTAATACTGACACGCTTGTTATTTTCATTAATTAATTAAATTTGTGTTGAAGATTTACGTTCAAAGCCAAATAACTTACTTAAAAAGCTAAGGAAAAATAATAAACAGACGATTATAATGTAATCTGTTTGCAGGTAACAATAACCATCACATTAACAATAATAATAACGGAGATACGCCAACCACGGAGAGTATAGTGCTTAATCTGGCCCCAATATCGTCGCATAATATACGTAAGACTAATGTTCTCTATTTTTTTTTTTATTGTTATAACATATTTTCTCCAGATCGGTATAGTAGTGATTTTTCCTAAAATATGTATTTTTTAATCGAAATTATATGACACATTATTAGTCCTTTAGCAACAAGCTTTTCTCTAAAAGTTTTTAAAAATAGATTATGTCTTTTATTTTTTAAGTCTTAATTCATGTATAAACTATGCATATGTCTAGCTATATACATATGTATATAGTTATAGGTAATATTTTAATACTTTTAAATATATTTTGCGCATACAGTTTTATTACTTTTTACTAAAAATACATATAATATAGGGGAGAGTTGCCGAATGCGTTGCCGAATCAAGGAGAAATAATTATAATTTTATTCACCATTATAATTTTGAAATATCTTAATTTGTGTTTGACACATCGTCCATGATACTTGACACAAATTCTTTCTACGATCTCATTTATATTTGTAGTTATCATAGTTTTCGAAAGTCAAGGTCAAGCCAAATTCCTCCAAAATGAATATCTCAAAATAATCCCACAAATAATCTGTCATTTCACTTTGCTTTTGTATGTAGACTCCGCTTCTCCGACGAATACTGTCAACGCAAACACCTCGACATTTGCGTCGTCGTTGCCGCGTCAACCACGTCCAACTCCACCGAATACTCTCAATCTGACAACATTCAACGAACCCTTGAATGATAACAAAAGGGACCGGATCTCATCAGGTGACAAACTCTCTCACAAACTGATCTCGCCAAATCTCGTGCAAAGTGTGCGGTGTCCTTCGCCGGTGGTCCACAACGTCGAAAGCAACGTTTTGAGTCCTGTTCAGGATATGAGAAGTTTTGACATTTTAAAGAATGGTCTAGATACACCAAAACTGACGACGGTCGAGTTTACCAAAAGTTCAGGGAAGTTCGCGTCTACTTCGAGTTTTCATCAGAACAACTTATCGTGTACCGCATCTCCAGAATTATCGGATAGTAGAAATATCATCACCATTGAGAATCAAGGAGCTAGGCAAAATGTGAAGACGCCACCACCGCCGCCGCCAAGGTGGGCCAAGCCAGGCATCGGTCAGAATCAGAATAATTTTACTGTGACTACGACGGTGACGTTCAATGTAAACCAGAGCAATGTGATTGCTTCACAGGTAAAATTAAGAAACATTGATTTTACGAAATTTTATAATTGCAAAAATTACGCTTTTAATTGTGTAACTTTAAATTTACATAATTATGTAGCTAATATAGTTATATATAATATACATAATTATTATCTAATATATTATATATTATACAGATAATATTATTATATATAATGCAGTTAGACATAATTATCTAGTCAATTTTCTTGTATCTACTTTTACAGGCATATCTATTTTATATTTATTTATTATATCGCATCATGTTTTGAATATCATTATTGTTATAAAGTAAATGAATCTTTCCTGCCGATGAAATAATTGCCACTTTTCCATCTCTCTGTTTGCCAACAGCAAAACACACCGTCGGATCCCAATTCGTCGCTGCTGAGTCCTCAATCTAATAAATCTCTCAATTCCAATTTTTCCATTAAATCACCCCTTTCGCCCACCACTTCGGTTGTATCCCCCACCTCAAAGTTAATTCCAAAGACACCCAACATGCTCTCTCCAAATACTCCTTCTAGCACCAGTAAATCAAAAAGGCGACGCGATCGGGAGAACCGGAAAAACTCGCAACATTATCAGGAATCAGATATCTTGGATTCATATTATCGGAGCTCACCGGCTGATAAGATTTCCGATTACGAAGACATCTGGAACACGACTGATCAATCGACACAGTCGACCTGGAATAGGTTAAAAGATAACAGAGTTGCCTGCACTATGCAAGATTGTGTGAGAAATTCTAATGACCATCTAATGAGTCCCAGAGAATCCGAAAAGAGTCTTATCAATGAAAGATTGCCAGCGGCAGAACAGATGATTCTGAAGAACGACAGGTTTATCTTAAAAAACAATAAAATTGGATATAAAGAAATGATGAGTCCGGAATTTAGTAGTTTTAAGCCTGTTTCGGAGATGAAAAGTCCTGACCAGAGCTCGCCGGAGGAGACTGGTATGGGGAAGAGGCCTGATCTGCTATCTAGAGTCTGTAAGGGTCTTTTAAATTGTTGGAAAAGATTATTGTAGAAAACAGTAGTGCAATATTAAAAGAAAGAGTTTGTAATTATACAAAAATAGGAATTTTATTAATTAGGAAAATTTTGTTTACTATATTTTTATTGTTTCATTATATCTATTATTCTTGAATTTAATGAGAAGAATAAGAACAGACTTGTAAATGAAAATAACGAATATAATATTGAATTTCAAGTCAATAGTGTTTCTTGTTAACATTGTATAGTAATCTCTACTTTGATTTTCTTCAAATTATTAAACTTTAAAAAATAAACATTAAAAGCGAATCTTTAGAAATTTTTTAAAAGGGATTTTAAGATTAGAAATCATTTTTCCAGGCAGTGCCAATTCGTTAAACAGCCCCAGCACGGTGACACCCCCGAGAAACAAATTGGGCCTCGTTTTGGCGAAGTCGGAGAGTAACAGTCCCCAGACCCCCGAGTCTAAACAGAGCAGTCCCTTCTACGCGGAACCGGCTGATGCGATTGTTCAAAATGCTATTGTAATTCCGAGAAGACGACCAACCAAAAATAATCCGGCGTTGAACAAGTACCGGCACAGCGAACCGGGTTGGTTACAAACACCGACAGGGAATAATGCTAATCAATTGCATCCCATTGATTGCTGGGAAGAGCCCTCCGAAGAAACGGAGGATAAGACGCCATTAATCTCGTCGTCAGTCGACAACCTAGCGAAAAGATTGGCTCAAGCTAAAGAGACGAAGAAAATTCCTCGGGCGAAACCCGTTCAACCACCGAAGATCAGGACTAAAGTGTTTAACGACACTTCTTGGGCGGTAGATTCTAGTTGGGAGTTTATCGGTACGTTCTACATTGTACAAAATATAAGATTATTCGAAAGATTATTTTCGAAAAGTTGTTGCAAATTACATTAAATACCAGCGCTTAAAGGAGTAAAATATATTATAATTTTATAAATATTTCTAAACAATTGTATTTTGTTTTTCTTTAAATTACTGTAATAGTATTTATTCATTTAGTATTTATTTCAAAATAAATACAGAAATAATTTATATTTGCATAAAAAGATCTATTTATTATTAACTAAGGTTGGGAACTATTTTTAGAAAACATCGATATCTGTTAAAAATTTTAAATTATTATTCTTGATGTAATAAAACTGAAATATCGGATATATTACAACAATTTTTCATTATTTCATTATTTTGAATAGGCAATGAGGCCGAAGAACCAGATTGTGAACCAGACTATGACTGTGATGCCGATTATGATGGCGACAATGTCGCAAGAAAATTCCCCGGTGACGAGGAGTGCAATAAAACCACTGTTGGAAACACTTTGACTGTTCAAAATATCATCTCGCAACGGTAACTTTTTTTTATGTGAACAAAGTCGCAAATAATTTCATCACAACTTTGTATAAAGACACATTACACATATTATATACTTCGAAAATATTTTTTCTTTTGCATTAAAACTTAAGTTTTTTCTATTATACTGAGTGTCCGACGCAAGAGGACCTCTACGAAAAGTGGTGGTAAATTGGGTCAGACTAAAAAGAAAAGTCATATACCATTTTACAAAAATCGCAATAGTTATTGAATAATTTATTGAAACGTCTGAACGAATAAGCGCGTGGAGAGCGGTAGGCCAGGCTCAGAAGGCATATCATATTTGCGTATACTAGATCTCCTAACAACGGTGAGCAAGAGGGTAGAGTGATGCACCGGAATAAAAAACAGCGAGCAATGTTACGTCCAGTGTTAGACACCCTGTATAGCCATAAGAGATCATCTCTTGCACTTATCGTGAATTTAATTGCTTTATCTACATAATAATATACGACGAAAGACAAAAATTATTTGGTTGGAACTGTTCTAAATATTTAAAAACCTGTAAATGGAGAGAAACTTGATTCAAACGTAGTTGAGAATATTGGATTCGATGCTTGTGAAATCTTATAGGTACCCGGAACTGCTGAAGCCGCCTGATACGTCCGAGTCATTATACAGCGACCGGAACTCCTCGTATGACAATGTGGAAAAACGGAATGTGGAGCGCGAGGATACCCCAGACTCACGGAAAGGTCACACGTACGACCCTTCTGAGTGGGAAACTATGCTGGACACAGATGCAGAGAGTGACGTAGAAAGGATCAAACGAAACAAGAGTTTTAAGGAACGGCTGGATCCTCTCTTGTGTAAGTTTTAGCTTTTTTTTATATTCAGCTCTGAAATTGACCGGCATAAATATAATTTACAAACTAATGCTTATGTATACAGGGTGAGTCGTAAAGACTGTCCCAACCTTTTACCATAAGAAATGAATTACCGACCGCAACTGTAGCCAACTCGGGGAAGAAATGGATAAAGTCTCGTTCTGTTGCGTTTGGTAATTCACCTCTTATGGTAAAAGGTTGGGACAGCCTTTACGACTCACCCTGTATATGCACGGACATACATAAATACCATATTTTATACATGAATCATTATAAGTATTGCTGTAGTGTTATGAATAAAATATGACGTGACTATTTCTTCTTCTAATTTAATCTTTAGAAAAAATTCTTTCACAGCACCGCCACGAGTGCAAGCGCTTTCAAAAAATCGTGACCAGCTAAATGGGACTGGTGCAGCTATTAGAGTTTATGCTCTTCAGCTTGCGGCAGACAAGACTACAACTTTCTCGCAGAATATCGACAATTTTATTCAATGTACACGAGAGAGCAAGGAGGCGATGCCGCATGTGGTGATGCGCAATATGCGGCAGTTTATGTCAGGTATGAAGAATTATCTGGTAAAGCACGGCGAGCGCGAATTTGAGAGGGAAGTGGAAAAGCAGCGACTGAAATTACGACCGAATGAGTTCCTAAATCTTGACGCCATTCTCGAGGACGTAATGATGGGGTTGGTTGTGAGGCCACTGCGGGAACACGTGTGCCGGCTGTTTATCGAACATTATTTTGCCACCGGTGCGCTGCAGATCCTGACGGAGAACATTCAGCATGCCCAGGGCAAAACTATTCACGATCTCGGTGTTCAGGTGAGTAGATCTCCTCAATGCGCACGTATACATATACAGGGTGAGTCGTAAACTGTCCCAACCGTTTACGATAAGAGACGAATTACCGCAAGTGTAGCCAACTCGGGGACAAAATGTTCTAAATGTCTCAATCATGTAAGATCTAATTATTTATCAATTCGAGAAATGTAATTAGATATTACATGATTGAGACATGTAGAACGAGATTTAATCCATTTTTTCCCGAGTTGATTACAGTTGCGGTCGGTGTAATTCACCTCTTATGATAAACGGTTGGGACAGTTTTTACGACTCACCCTGTATGTGTGGTGCGTACATGCATGCGTATCACAAACATTGAAAAATTTTAAGAAGAAAACAAAAATTCCACAAGCACCAAAATAGCTCTTCACGGAATTCATAGAATTTATTAAAGAGTGAGATGAAATTTGTCGCACCTATTATATTTCAATCGTTTTGCATGTACAGTCCAAAATCGTACCTCCTTCGGAAGAGAGTCTGGAGCGCATTCTCAAATACATCGAGCGATTGCAGAGAGCTGATTCTCCGCTTGAGAAACTGGAGCACCTATTGGCAGCCATTTCAGCTATCTTCAACTCTGTAAGTTCTTCTATAATCTTCCTCAAACGTATTACTGTTCGTATGAACATAGACATTATACAGTATACTTTCTACCCCCCTTCCCCCAATATACCTTCAGTATTCATCAATATTTGTGTTCTTTTGATTGCAATATTGTTAAATATAGATTTACAAAATA
>NW_011967221.1:1629854-1638520 GCF_000949405.1 Vollenhovia emeryi
GTGCAGAATCACTCCAGCATCCCCTTAACTTCATCGTTAAAAATGTAGTTTTTTTATTTATCACCTTCATCTGCTCGAAATTATTATTAGCCTTGTTTATTCGCATTTGTTATTTAAAACGAACGTCTATTATTATTCCTAATTTTATTATCCCTTTATTTATTATTTAATTAACGAAATTTTATAGTTTATCACTCCTACTGAGGGTTAATATATTTAATTAAAATAAGTAAAATTAAAAATCGCGTTATCTATGCGAAATTATACGACCAAATATTTACTCACCGATCGTCTCGACGGAATTGATCACTGATTAAATTGCATCAAATGTGAAGGAACGAAAAACGTATAGCTGTGTACATTCATGTGTGTGCAATTAATGATAATTTCGAAATGCGTATAAATTTTCAATTGCACGCAGAATGCACGACACATATATGCACATATACGATGTATCATGAAAAGTTGTATTGTATGTATTTATTCAGTATTCAATGTCTCGTGGACGTCTGCAATAAAACAGGAAGGACGTTGCTACTTGGAACCTGTCCTGAAAGAATAAGAGAGAATCTACAAGTCCAGAGAACATCTAGGAAAATAGTACTCAATTAATTTTATTAATTTATAATAGAAAAACTTTCTATTTTAATTAGATATAAATAATTATAATAATGTAAACGAAGCAATTATTATGACTTCAAATTTATTGATTACTCAGACAAGCCGTTTTCTGTGAAACTAGAAGATTATTATTTATTATTATAAAAACTCATATTAATAAAAAACTTGTATAAGATTTTTTATTAAAAATATGGACAATTTTTCGGCACAATTTATCATTATCTCAGAAATTTGGTTGTAATCGATAGAGTTAATTTCGTTACACGTATAATGATGTAACTATAAGTATGCAGAAAGCTTTTTACCAATTATTTATGTTTTCCAAAAATTTTCTTAATCATGAGTGACAATTGACTTATATTTATATTTACATATATTTTATTTAAATTTTTTGTTGTACCGGCTTAAAAAATTTTCTAATATTTACCCAAAAAATCACATTTTCCAATTAATATTATATATCATTGCTACAAAATTTTGTTTTTAAATTAATAAAAGTACTTAAAACGTAATAATACTTTGTATTAAATATGTATATTATTACGACTATAATACACCGATGGTCTCTGGACTTAATAACGATTTCGCAAGTATTATACTTTTCATATATGTGTATATATGACATGTATATGTATACATATACATACATGTACATATACATACACAATACACAGAAAGAATAATACAGAGTTTTTCCTAACATACATATGAAAAGACGCGCAAATTGCTATACATTTTCTATAATATTGAATAACAAACCTGAGGAAACTTTTTGAAATTCGTGCGTGCAAAGTTTAGAGTAGAAAACAAAGAAGACTAGCTTAGACGTTCTATTTTAAGTACTTTCTACGAAATAAAAAAATTGCAAGTTCTCGTAAGGTAAACAATCCGTATTCTTAGGAAAATTTCGTGTATTTATTACTACAAGTTGTAGGCAGATTCTTATTAATATTTTACACATGTGATTCCTCGTTTATTGCTTCATTTTTCCTGCAAAAGAATTTGCTAGGCTGATTTTCAAATCTAGAAGGCTGTGTGTAACTCATATGTGTCATTAGAGTTGCGAGATAAAGTATAATAATAATACATATGCTATAATAAAAAAACAGCGTTGTGAAATTAGAAACTATAAATAAATATTGATGATTTTTTAAATTCGTAAGTTATCGATGGCCTCTTTTAAATTCACAAACATGATACTGGAAATATTTTGCTAAAGAGAATCGTAAAAATCAGCCTCGCATTCTTTTACTGTCTCTTACAACTTATGCACTCGTTACATATGTAATAATAATTAGCGATTTATAAATGTACATTTCCCTACATAATTTATTAAATGCGTTTTCTACTACCTAATATATCGTGATCTTTGCGTAGATATGCTTTTGTCCTTTTTCTACGATGATTTACACGATGATTTTAATATTATAATATGCTTCTAATATGCTAGTCAAACCGATACAAGTCGGGAAGGTTTATTAAAAATTATACTTAAGTAATTAACTTTTAATTCGCTAAAGAAATCTGTACCAGTAATTAATTACCGTTATTACATACTTGTCATCAATGATTATTATTATCATTGTAATATGTAAGTCTATGCTCAATAAACACTTTTCTATTATTCGAATGGATTTATTTACATATTTTAAGAACCACCAATTGTTATTTTTATTTTCAGTAAATATACAAATTGGTATAATATTTTTAAGTAATTATTGGGTTCCATTCTTCTTATCTTCAAAGAAAGCATTTTTCATTAAGTGACAAAGAGGGAATTAATGAAAAATCTAACTGCATTTTTAGATACTACGGTTATTATAATTTTCTAACGTTATTATATTAATATGTTGCAAAAGAAGACCATATATTCACCTCTTATGGTAAAAAGTTGGGACAGCTGACTTACGACTCACCCTGTATACAATACTTGGTACCGCGAGGCTACCGTTTCACTTGATTAACCAACGATCGAAAAGATTAGTGATTATAATTTTAGCCTATAAATAATAACTGACAGCAGTTAATATGTAGCAAACTTTGCAATTAGGTTGTAAGATAGTAGCAATTTTTAGTTGAAATAACAGTTATGGAATTATTTATCATTAATTAGAGGCTAAAATGGTATATTGCTTCTATGTTCATGACATTCTCCAGGTCGATATTAATTCTTTATGACATTACACATTACATCTAATTTGAAGCTTCAACTTCAAGGTTCTGACATGTCATAGAAAAACTATGTAACGTTTACTCACTTTGCTTAAAATATATCAAATAGAGCTAGTTTTAGTAATTATTTTTAAAGCAGTTTAAACCAATAAACACAGTACTCGCGGAAGATAAAGGATGGGTTTGAATTGCGTGCGACCTGTCGATCCTTTATGTGCCGTGATACCAAGAAATATTGGACTCGATGCTTCATCAGTTAGAGACTCAGAGTTGCCAATTATCTTTTTGATTGGAGGTCCAGGAGCAGGAAAGAGTTCGTTGAATTTGTATTTGTGACTTCATATATGAACAGAGCACTTTTAAACAATTAAATCATAAAGTTATTAAAGAGTAAATAAAGTTCAATGGCTTATTCAAATAAGCTTCTTTAATTTGCAAATTCTTTTGGCTATTGAAAATGTTTCCAAGTAATCCACTAAATTTGAAATCTAAAACAATAATAATTATGTAATATATCCATGCGTTATGTATATTAGATGAAATAAATATATAAAATAAAAATATGCAACATTAGTGCCGCGATTAAAATTGAAAATAATAACTTGAAAATAATTTTTGTTTCCTTTAGACTTAAGAATGATTTTGATTCTCTTTCCTGCAGCGACGCAGTGTGCGCGGATAGCAGAGCACTACAGTTTCTGCGGCATCGTAAGCAGAGAATTATTGCGCGACGAAGTAACCACTGGCTCACAGAGAGGCGCTATCTTGGCATATTTGATGTCAGAGGGTAAACTAGTTCCCTCGGATGTTATGATGGAGCTCGTTAAAGCGCGGATGCTGAGCAGCTTAGACATGACCCGAGGTTTCTTGTTGAGCGGGTTTCCTAGGGAAAAGATACAGTGTCAGCATTTCAATAGACAAATTCGACCGCCAGATCTCGTCTTGTACTTATACGTCAGAAACTCACTGTTGATGGACAGAGTCCTGGCCAGGACCATCACCGCCACCGAGAGGCAGGAACACAGTACCGATGAAAAATGGAGACGAATCAAGGACCACAGTCGAATGATCAAGCCTATCCTAAAGTATTACAAGAAACAACTGGTCGTAATCGACGGTGAGAGAGATGAGCTGGAAGTCTTTCAAGACATTTGCTGCGCAATTGATAACGTATTGATGACCTTTCCAAGTACATCTAGTAAAAACGGTTAATTATAATTTGATCGTTTACGTACACTGTTTGTTAACTGCACTGGCCCAGCAATACATCAATTACAAAGTTTTAAGTTACTGATGGAGTTTTATATCGCATTACGAAAATAAACTATGCTTTGTTAAGTACTACATTAAACTATGTTATATAATAAAACAATTATTATACATAAAAAATTATAATTAATATTGTTACAAATCTTATAACAAGACTAATAAGATATGAAAGAGGAAAACAATTTTTTTACCTTATTATACGTATACTTCACACTTTCGTATCATAGAATTGCGACTTCTTTCAAAAAGAGTTTTCGAAAAAGAGTTTTCGAAAAATATTAAAAATATTAAAATTTTTTACGAGTGCTATCTGCTATATCGATCTCTCTTTTTAACACTCTGTAATATATTACATATTATTTATATACATATACATACATTTTGTATGTATCAAACAATGATAACTTACCGCTAGTTAATAAAGGCGAATGTAATCTTTCCAGTGTTACATATACGGCTTTCATTATTCATCCATGCGTTGATAAATCAAAACGTGTAAATTTAGTTTATTTTTTGGTTAAAGACAATTAGATTTCTAAATATGAAATGTTTTAAGACCAAACTCATGTCAATTTAATTATAAAAATATAAAGATATAAATAGTATGTGAAAATAGAAGGAGGAGAGGGATAGAAAATCTTTTTTACTTAAACTTTAGAGTTTGAACAATTCTTCTTTTTCATCTTCTCAACAAATAAAATTTACTTTAACCAAAATAAAAATTGTTTATAATTTCAAAAATATTGATTTTTCGGCCTATGTTTAATGGAATTTTTTGCCCCATCTTATGAAGACAAAAAATTAAAAACATTAAATCGAAAATATAGAATAAAGCTTTTTAAAGGGAGGCTTTGTTTTCTTGAAAAACAATTTTGATTTTTTAGGTATGATTGGTCACGATAAATCTTTTATGTATTATGTATCGCGATAATATTGTCGAGTGTCGAGCAATTGAAAGAAAACGTCTAGTCTAGTCTTTGAAAACTTGAAAACAACTTGTAATGGCGGAAAATATTCGTACAATTTTAATGCAGAGGACACAATTATACATACATAGGTATATGACAAAACGGAAAATGTTTCTAACAAGTTTTAATAAAATAACGTTCTTGAAAGAGAGAGACAAACACATCTTGTCTTATAATGTATCCCGAAAATATCTTTTCAATATTTGTAAGATTTATAATTGTAGATGCGTGTAAAGTGCACGGACATCGAACGAATATTCAAAGCTGTCTTTCTGCAAAATAAAACCTGTGAAAGGAATTTTGTTTTATATTTTCGACTTATTTTTTCATGTAGAATCCCTCTCTTTCCGCTTTTACACCAGGATACCAGGTATATGTACACAAATACATAAAAGAATATGCGTGCATATTTATACAAATTTTGTTTATATATTGCATTACTTTTATAAGTAGAATGTTCATTTTTATTTTAGTGACACAATTACATCTCTTTAAAAATAATATCCATTACATAGAATTTATATCATAAGGGAAACTTTTAAAAATAAAGCCTCTCTTCTTTTCATTACTACAGCTTTTCTTAGTGTGTTTTTATACGTCAAACCCCACTGTTAAATATCATTATTATATCGAAGGTCATAATTTTTTTTATCAAGCAGAACTTGACGCAACACACAGTCTTGTATTACGTAGGTCGCTGTCGTATTTATGATAAAAAATTTTTTCTGAGAACTCACATAAGGTAACACACATAAATCTTTGTCACACATGCATGAAAATAACGATCGTCTAAGGAACATTGCACAAAAGACGCGCTAAGAAAGCAGAGGCGTGTAAATTTGCAAGCTGATGCTTGAGATGTGCGCACCGATCGGAACATCCCCTTTGAGGTACTCATCGAGGGAGGAAAAGCAACTTCCTCTCTGCTGCTCGTTCTACTTTCTAGCGTAGCATTAAACGAGGCGAACGAGAGTTTGATGGATGTCTCGCAAATACTCGGTTTCTAAGGAATAGATCGTAATCGTATCTTCAAAAACTTTAATCCCTTAGTAAGGATTATGTTAAATCTGCGATTATGTGTACATAATCTCTATTTTCAAGATGTCACGAGTATCTGTAGGAATTTTAAGTCAGTTATGATGAAGTTTGCGTAATGTAAGTACTGCGATAAAAATCATCTTATTTTAACAGATTGGAAATTTAAAAAAATTCCAACTGTATATTATATTACTTGCACGACTATCGTAGCGAGAAAAAAAATTACAGTGACGAGATAATCTACCAAGTAGAAATATAATATACACACATAATAAATAAACGTATATGCTCCTTGCACAGAAAGAAAAGTGTCGGATCAACTCTTATATGTATACTCAAATTGACGTGTATTGTTTTATATGTTGTTTATATATACGTAACAATCTATAATCTGCTTAGAAGCATTTAATAATCGTACATTCCAACAATATTACAGTCTTACTTAAATACTATAATTGTCACTTCAAGAATACATATAATTATTTTGTCAATAAAATTATTTCAATTATTATAATCTTCGATTTGAAAATATTTTATTTTCTATCCAATATTGTTTTCTCTCCATTCAAGAAAATTATTCTTAAATAACAAGCATATATTTTTCTTCATTAAATTATATAAAATTGCTTTATTCAAGCAAGTTTTTCTTCCTTTAACGTAATACGTATATTCTTATTTCAAGATTTTCACGTTCAAACTAAACATATTTTCAAAAGAAGAATACTCTTTTTTTCTGCGTGACAATATTAATTCCATAATAATCTTTATCTAGAGATTTAATATTTCACGATGCATCGGAAAATGAAATTACGCGAATTGAAAATTAGAATCGCGAATCTAGGATCAAATTGAATTATAATTCGCATCTCGTTGGTTTACAATGTCCACATTGCATTACTTATGTGATGTTGTCGTAAAGTTAAGTATAATTTTATCGTAAATACGTAACTTTATATAATATAAACGTTCCTCTCTTATAATATTCGGATTGATTGATCACCGTCAATAAACCATTTCTATCTCCACAGACATATGTATTGTGTGTGTGTGTTTGAGAGACAAACCATCCTACCGTGCCATACGCACATTCTCATGTATTGCCGTAAGCTCGCGCGCACACTCTTCAGCTTCTCAACCCGCGATACTCTACGCGGCTTTGTACCCTGTGCCCCCCCTCCTCGTCTCTGCTGATTGCAATTGTCTGCGTGTATAGATGTACACGCGGACACGTCGACGCCAAGTACCTCGACTACTCCGCGTTTGCGATCCCTTCTACCCCGATCTGCCCCGATCCACCCCTACGGCGCGGGTGGATGGGTGGTTGGCTGCGTTTATGAGGCCGCGGGCCCGAAATTGAAAGGCATCCAGCTTCGCGGAGGGGACTGCGAGGGGAGGGCATACAGCAGTCACCGACAAGCGAAAGAGCGTATCAGAGGGTAATCCTATTGGTGGACGCCGACGTCGCGACGTCCCGGCGTCATTGGTCCATCCGCGATCCGCAGGGCGTGGCGACGTCGGTCTGGTGGGGTTGTCGCATCCCTGGCAACGATTACCAGAAGGCAAGCAGGGGTTCGCGCGACGGCAGGAATCCAGCATGGCGGCAACCTGGCAACCCCTAGACACCGTCGAACTCTCGCCCACCACAACCACCGCCGCCGCCACCACCACAACGACGCCCGGGGTTGCGCTGCGTCGCGCGGCGTCGGCCGCGTTACCGATTGCCCGCACCCACTCTCGTGGATCTCGCTCGATTTGTCCGGGAGAACATTTCAGGAGTCGAAAGTTCGATCGCTGGATTAATTGCTCCGTTAGCAACTCCTTTTGAACGTTGATTCTCTGGCGAGAATGGCAGACTCCGTCGGTTCGAGTCTCTTTTTCCTCGACCGCCCCGCGCTGACGTGTTCATTTAGAAAATATAAACTCAAACATAAATCTGATAAATAACACAATGTTGAAAAGTATAATTCATTTTCGACGCGAGTGTAGCGTGTAAATTGTGCAAAAGCTTTTTCAACAGTTTATTTAATCAGAGATACAGAACAGAAAACTATTCAACCCTTATCATCGGATCCCGCTTGATTAAAGTCTCGCTTGTAAATCACGCGACGTTGCTCGGCGGGGTTCAATTAATCTACGGCGGATGAAAAGAGTACCGGGGCTGCTCAGCGCACCGTCGCTTTTTTTATCCAGACGATTCGATGCCGAGGCGACTCGGCAAAGAGAACTTCGACCGTCGCGTAGCCAACGATCAACAATTGCCCCGACGCGACACTCAGGTAGGCGTCGTTTCCCATGACGGCGTTTTGCTGTCGGTAGGGGGATAGTTTGGTCCGGATCGCCGGGGGTGGGAGATACCAGGCGTCATCGGAGAGGTTCGAAGGGGTCGGCGCAGGCGCCTCGTCCCGACGACGGGCGTCGCGGCGAGGCACCGCGTCAAACGTGGAGGCTATAGGTTAAATCCTCCCGCTCCTCGTTTTTGTCGTTTTTCCGGCGTTGCCTCCTGATCCCGCCTTCAAAAGTGCCGGCGGACCAATCGGCGCCGGGCGTTACTTGTCCGCTGCCTCCGACGGCACGGCAAGCGCCACGACGACGACGGCT
>NW_011967221.1:1638715-1643196 GCF_000949405.1 Vollenhovia emeryi
CTGCCTCCGACGGCACGGCAAGCGCCACGACGACGACGGCTGCGACGGCGGCGGTGGCGGCGGCGGCGGCGGCGGCGGCGGCGGTGGCGGCGGCGGCGGCGCGACGACGCCGACGTCATCCGCGGGTAACGGCGACTCGCCCGAGAGATCCCGGATCGGGACGCCGCAGACGTCATACGCCAATCCGACATCGACGAACGATCGTTTTGCCTACGCGTCGATCTCGGAACGTCGCTCGCGGTAGCCCGCCAACGTGTGCTCGATCTTCCTCTCGCGGTACCAAAGCACTTTCTTCTCACCTCGCGTTCGGCGCCGCGTGATTTTTAAATTTCTTCGGGCTCGCTCGAGTACGCCGCATTCCGCTGATACCGGTGGTGATTGTTGGATTGGAGAACCCAGAGGGTCGGACGATCAAGGGACTTGGTGATAGATCGAAAGGGTTCGAAAGTCAGTGATCGCCGAACAAGTGACTTACGTTTTACGGTGCATAACACGACACGTAGCAACCTCGAAGTACCATATGTGAGTCTATAATAATTTTCAATTGGGCATACGAGTGCGCATACGCTTTGCTCTGAAAGACGCGAGTTTTTGTGAACATAGATAGTCTCTCTTCGTCAGGAGAATTAAAAACTTTTTGTTAGAGAGACAGGAAATTGTTTCGATTAATTTTGCAACCATTATTTTAAGACAAATGTTGTCTGAGATTCATCTCTCGCTTAACTTGAATGAAATCAATTAAAAATCTTAGAAATTAGGTTCTCCGAATTATAAGAATAAATGTATCGAGCTTATTGTAATACATTGTTCCGTTCGTGTTGTTTGAAGACAATTAAAATTACGAACTAGCTTTATATCTTATATTATAGTGGGAGAGTTGCGTTGGGTTGCAAGGAAAACATATTAAATTGCTGCGTCCGTGCGTCTTATGTTTCATGTCAAAATCGGTAAGCGAAGTATAAAGATTTTGCATGCCGCCAGGTTTTAGTGCACCTGACATCGGCCTGACAACGAATGATCGAGGAGGCACAATGAACGGAACAGCGACAGTCACGGCCACCGAGGACCACCAGCATCAGCATCAACAAGCGCAAAATGAATCGACTTCGGACCATCCACGGAGCCCCGCCAGCCCACTGAGCGTTAGACACGGTAAGACGGCACAAAAAGTACTTAAAATATTAGATGAATTCATGCAATCGATACGAGCAAATAAAGAAGTTATAATTGAGTATCTCGATTCAAGAAAAACGCAAAAAAAAATCGACTTACGTTCCTATTTTTCATTGCGAAAAGAAAATAAGTAAACTCGCAATCTTTGGTTGGTGCGCGACGAAAAGTGCATTCAAATAGCCCGCTGGAGAAAGAAAAATTAAAGAGGGGTGTCGAAAGAAAGAGATATAAAAAAATTCTTACGCCAGAACCAGTTCCGGACTTGACTGAAAGAAGTTCACGGAGATGCCGGTAGTACCAATGACGACTCTGATCTGGATATTTAGATAACGTTCACGTTGTAATTGGTTTCTTTTTGTTATTAAACTTTTGCCCAGAAGTGACATAAGGTTCCCATCTTTTCCCAAACACTGTCGTTAAGCAACAGAGATGCGTCGCTGCTGAAACAAATGGTTTTTTTCCTTTTTTGCGATATGTGAAAATAAATATTTTTATTTGTTACAAGTTTATGAAAGCTTTGAAAGAAATCGAGGCGAATGTTTATAGAACAACTCTTTATTTTAGTAATTTTTGCAAAAGAAAAGCATAATTTGACACGTTCTTTTTTAATTGAGACCCGCAATTTATACTCCGACAGTTGAGGAAAATATAAGTATGTTTAAATGTGCTAAATATTATATGATAAAAAAATTGTATATATATTTGAGTGTCTAATATATTTTTGGAATGTATTATGTACGAGAGTTCGTTCAAATCAACCTCTATCGCATTGATAAATGCACTAGTAAATACACCCTTGACCTTTACTTTCTACACGTTCTCGTGTTATAATGTGCGTCAAATGCACGTCAAACATAACATTTTCATGCGCGAATTGCACGTACAAATGCGACATAGCTCGCATCTTTAACTAACCAATATATAAATATCGAAGTGTAGTAAAAGTTTACGAAAACAAACTGAACTCACTTATAATTAATAAATGAAACAGGATTGGCATAGATTTAACAATAGATTAGACAAGATGCTATTTTCGGTCGAGCTGAATCTTACGATTAGTAGCCTAATATTTCTGTGTGAGTTTTTTAGTTTAAATATGATGCTTACTAGCATCGTATTAGCAAAATTGATTATCGATTTAAGTAAGTGCATTTGCTGTTCCAACAAGAAGCTTTTAGGATCAAAAATAACCGGCGCGATCGTTGGCTGAGTTGGAAAAAGAATACATTTACACAGAAATATTATTAGATTACCAAAATCCAGTTTAACCGAAATCGACATTTTCTTTAATACATCGTTGCTTATCATTGATATGTTTAGCGACTCATTGTGGCACGTATTATTATTATCAATTTTCATTATCACGGTTCTTTATTTAACTTTTATGACATTTTATAGGCTATTATCGTAACACGTGTCTAAAAGGGATTACATCTTAATTTTAACGCGTTGAAAATGACAATTTAATAGATGGAATGCACGGAGAAGCGCATTTTTAATGCATTACATCGCATTTCAATGCATACATGGGGACTAAGAGCAAGGATAATTATCGGTGATTGATAATAAATCAATGAGGATATTGATTGCTTAAGACAAGATCTGAAAAAATTTTGAAAAAGAGACATATTAGTCGGGGAAAGAAAGCAGCGATGTATGTTCTTTAAGAGAAAGATATTTGTAATTCTCTTGCTGCATAGAATTTTTACTACTGATCAGTAATGAGACGTGAATTTTGCTAGTGTCCTCGTCATTTCTTTCGCGACGTAATGTAATACGTAACGCGTAATGTAACGCGTAATGTAATACGTAATGTAATGCGTAAACTTGCATCAACGTGCGATTCTTCTCCCTCCGCTCGCGCCAGGTCAGCCGAGATTTGATTATTCTAATGGCATAATGTCGTTGCCTACGTGTCACCCTCTTTTTCCCACTTATCCTGCCCCACGACTGTAAAAGTTCGTCATGGGGGTGGGCTTTGGGTGCACACTGCCCGTCGCTTCGCACCGTCGGCTCTTAGCGACGGGCGAAGCGCGAGGTGATTCCCTCTGTCTATTTCTTTCTATCATTTTTTCAAGGCTTGTGTTCAAATAATCCTCACATCTTTTAATCATAGATTGTTAGCGGTCCAAAAAACTAGTATACTTTTTTATTACAACGTGAGTTTCACTTTGGATATTAAATGTCATGTCTAACAATAAGTTGAAATCCAGAGATTTGATAACATTTTCTGAAAGTAAAATAAATAATGTATATGGCAAATAATGTGTGCGCGTTTCACCCGTTGTGTTTTTATTCGCATCTTTCAAGTGTAATCTGAGAAAATACTTGCAAACGCTAAAAGTTTATTGGATCAAAGTTGGTTTAACAAAATTACACCTGTGAATTTTAATCCAATGACTTAGTTATATTCTCCGAAGTTTGTGTAATATTGAAAAATATATAACTTCAGGATATTCAACAATAATTTTACTTGTTCGACAATTTTAAATAACTACAGATACAATCCAGTCTCAAGTCATTTCTTCAGCCAAAATCTACTCGACGATACACGCTTTTGATTATCGGTAGATTCTCGTTTTCCAACTTTCATATTATAAATTTCAACACTATGTTGAATTATTGTTTGAATTTAAACAAGCGAGGAGCATATCGAGTTTCTGCTGCTTTGTCCCTTCAAGTGGCATATTGTATCTCATTGTACAGTAGAATCCCGAGTTCCAGTTTATAATATATTCCAAAGCAAATTTTTAGTTTAACTTTTATTTTAACTGTCGAAAAGTTTCAATATTAATAATAATATAAACGTTATAATATCTTCACGCAGAAAAAGTAATTTTAGAAAAGTTTTATTTTACTTACAGTACAAACTTTTAACAGTCACGCCATGTAAGTACCTATATTTAACAATTTATTTTTTAATACACATACATATGTGCGCGTGCAACAAATGCATTGTTTTTACCATGAGTAATGTTGGAACATCTTTTTATCTTTCCTTTTCGGTTTATCTGAGTTTTTCATTATCCGAGGTGGGTTCGGTCCATATTAATTCGGATAATCGGGACTCTACTGTATTTCGTCGCATTAACTTGCATTTATTTAAAACAGATCCTCGAAAATCAATTGTATACTTAACTGCTGTATTTAATACTATACTTGCCAACGGCAAATATTATATTATTGTTACAGCAAAATTATTTCGATATCTTTAAATCGCGATGGCAAGAAATGGCGGGATTTGTTTTTTCCTTTTTGGCTCTTAGAAAATGGGCATGCGTGCAGAAAGAATTTTGCTGGAGGATGCT
>NW_011967221.1:1643913-1681242 GCF_000949405.1 Vollenhovia emeryi
TCCAGCATCCCAATGTCAAAATTTCTTGTAGAATTATACTGGCAGAAAAAAATGGTTGCAGTTACCACAATCTATAATTTACAGTCATTTTAGAGCCAATCACATTTTTATAATTCTTCCAATTACGTAAGTTCTGGTTGACCTAACAATGTATTATAGTTCTCATAGACACAATATTTTTTGATCCATGCAACTTATGAGATGGTTAGGTCGTAAACCAAAACGAGCTTTTTATTTGGTAAGGTGTACTATAAATATTGCAATAACAACCACGAGTAAAATTTCAAATAACTATATGTAATAGTAATAATCGTATTTGTATTGGAAGAAATATTCCCTGCCTTTTATTATATATACATTGCGTTCACTATGTTCATTGGTTACATCACTTTGCACTCATGCAGAATAATACAAGAAAGCATCTTTCAAAGAAAATATAAGTAATCTTATACGAATGTATAAACTTATCCGTATTTATAACACCCTGTGCGGTTTTCTTCTTACGAGAAAGTCTTATACCGCGCGTCCCTCACATTCCGAACCACTTCACTTTTGTTTACTATGTGATTAGTAAAGTGGATAGAAATGTAGTTAAATTTACGATTATTGTGATTGTATTTACTACATAAAAATAATTACCTCATTTACTATTTATTACCTGGATATTTTAATAGAATAATAGTCAAAAGCTTATATTTTATAGTAAATTTTTTAAATAGGCGGCATCACCGCGTCTATATGGTTGCTATTATACTAATATTATAGTAATAATTACTATAAAAATGATATTTCTGACTATAATAATTCTTTTACTATGCAATTATAGTTTCAAATACTACACATTTTTCTATCAGTGTGTGATACTTGAACGTCATACATAATTATTTTGATGGTCCAACATAATTATTTTCCGATCTGTATCCAGTTTAATTTGTATACGTATATCTACGTCAGTAAAACATTTCTTTCCGTACATTTATCTTGCAACAATAGCTACTTATAATTTTCACTGTGAATCTTTTATAAGAATTACGCTTGCAATTTCATTCGATAAGACTTGTTACTTTTTTTTCAGTAATACTAGCAAAATCGTAAGAAACGTTCACTACCGGTGCGTTCGCGATGCGCTAACGATTAGGTGAAATTAGCAAGGAATGTATCGAAAGGGGGGGGGGGACAAACCACTTTTTCTGATCTCTCCAACTAATGCAACCCCTGGCCGCACTGGCAACGACCCCCTCTCGCTTTTCCCGATGATCCCATAATACGGGGGCGCAGGTGGCGCCTTGCCATCCGCCAGCATTGATATGCTAATGAAATTTGACGCCCCTGCTTTTGCGTGCGTTACTCTCGGCGCGGGTGGCTTATAGCGGGTGTGTATTTTATATTGGACTGTCATTTTTCTCCTCTCAGTTAACCCCGCGCGGCCGACAGATTGCACCGCGACAAGATTTGATCAGCCTAATGCCGTAATTTGCGAACGCGCGTATACGTAAGTGCGTGTATTTTATAACATACACTATACGTATACAATTGCGAAAATGGAGCGTAACGATCTTATAATTATCTTCTATATTCCAGTTATGTAACGCACGTAAACCAAACACAAAGATCAAAACAATACTAATCGATGATTATACGCCTATCGCCGATTTTTCACGAATGAAAAAACAATTACCGATCACATCTCGACGTTATCGTCGAATAGATCGAGCCTTCGATGCTCCGAAGATTAAATCAGAATATATTCTCGTAATCGACAGGATTAGGGAGGGGGAGGATGTGTTAACGAGATCGAAAAGCCTGTACGCTCGTACAAAGTCACGTGAGTTGAATTAATAAGACTGACATCGGCCGCCTGTCCCGACGTGATTTGATAACGATCGGAAGCGATGCGATTTGACAATCCGGATTGTCCGAACAGTGAGCGTATTCGTAGATAGGGTTTAGGTTTCCGAGAGATCACGTTGAGAAGAGAGATTTTGGCAACAGTAGGGTATTTCTTTTTCTGAGACGGCACGAGACGGCAAAGTTACTGTATTCGATGGCTTCTAGCGTCCCACGGGAATCTCCGTTCCTCCTTCGCATCCCCGAAGGCTTACAGGATGGATCGCGAGGACAAACAGTATTTACATCGGGAAATGAGTTTGGAAAAAGCTCAGGAAGTAAGAATACACAAATATAAATATTTATGTCGAATAAATGAAGGGACGATTCCTGTAGCGCGCGTCATCGACCTGCAGCGAAGTTATTTGAAATTTCTACAATCTATCGCAATTTTTTCCGGTAATTATATTCCCATAATCAGAACGGATATCACTCAGAAATCTTTATACATAATAACTGGGTCACATACTTTTTTTAAACGTCTTCATTTAGCGTAAGTGTATTCAAGTTACCGTGTTGCGATTAAACTTCATTTTCTGACAGATTGCGCGCAGTCTTATTTTCATTCACGTCCAGCGGCAAATCTGTTTCAATCAAATTCCACTTTTCTAAAAACGCGATTGCAGCCTCCGGAAATAGACAGCGAAAAGTGCGACGAAAGAGGTGAGCTTCTCGAGTACGCCGAGTGCAATGCGTTGCCAATACGATAAATAGATTTCAGCGGAAAAGTCGCGTGCGCTATGGCGATGAACATCTGCGCGATCAACGAAATGCGATTTCGCTTCTCTGCTCGGCTCGACTTTATTAGTCACGCCGGTGTCCTCAGTGAGGCGCGAGATCTCGCCGGAATCGTATTTGTCGGCCGTCCCCGAACTCGATCGAAAACTCGTTTCGGCCTCGTTAATGCCGCGGGGTCAGATAAAATCCGTTTGAGAATTACCGTGCGGATTGAGAGCGGGATGATGTCTAGATAGCGTCTGCGCGAAACAACTTCGTTGTGCCCGGTCGTTTATCAAATATAATCGCCATAAACCGCTAGTTAGCAATCACGAGTCTTTGACAATTGATAAGTTAACATGTCTCGTCGTTCGCTAATTTCAAAGTTCCGTTTTAATTCAAATCAAAGAATTTATTGCAGGAAAGAAAGCGCTCGTTATAAGCAAAGCACAAAAATAAGTTAATGGCCGATTTACAAACTGATCCAAAATGTCTGTTAATCTCAAAATCAATTTTATACGTAAATACGTATAACGTTTAATTTGGTTATCCTCGGTAACAAACTCAGAACAATGTTTATTTAAATTTTATATATGTGAGAAGCAGTTTACAATTTTTTACAAATTCTTAATCATCTGGAGTTTACAACCATCACGGTTTGTAAAAAATACAAGAAGTAGTCACGCACAGTGATGCGCAACTTATCCTAGTATTATTTTATGCATAAAAGCTAATAAAAAGAAATTACAAGCTCAAAAAATATGTTTGACTGTGACAGTAAAAAAGATGGCTGAGGGATTCTCTTAAAAAGAAATTCATTCATTTAAATAAGTTAAAGTTTAGGTAACCTATAACATAATTGCAAACTCATAAGTGAATATAGATTTCTTATTAGGCTTCTAAACTTAATTTTAATGATACCACGCTGTTGTCTGATTCAGTCTGAATGGTGGAACACTGTCGGTCTGTACACAAAAACGTACTATACAATTTGTGGATTATACAAATGTTTTCTTGAATTGACAGTTCTAGGAACAAAAGATGTAGAATCACTCCAGCATCCCCAAATCATCATCTATACACAGATATCGTTATGAAATTTAATCGTTGTTACATAACACGAGGGTGTCGACCCGACTTGTCATCCCGAGAAAAAGGACGGCAGCTCTTTAGGATCGTCTTCATCGAGTTTTACGAGAGCATTTTCAATTTCCAATTATCAGTTCAAGATGATGTCGAACGCCGATTGAGTATGAATAACATGCAAGGCGAGTCGCGCGATCTTTACGATGGATAGCGTACGGTTTAGCGGCGCGCAATTATTTTATACGCGATTGCAGTGTCCGACGACCCTCGTTCTCCGAAATCAATCAATGTAGCGAGGACTTTTCGACCTGCTCTGGCTGGGGCTGATCGTTCGAACGTGCGAAAGAGATTTCTAGGATTAAGCCGAAAGTAACAGTCGGCTGATCACAATGAAAACGCCAAATTGATTCTGGAAAAATGATACTTTGATCGTAAATCTCGGGTCCTTCGTGGCATCGCCAAGGAAACGATTTTGCGACCGAAAAAGATAATGAATTGCCACAGTTTGGATGTTTTATACCACACAGTAGATATGATATTGCAATTGGGAAGATGATATAATTTTATCTTTTCCCGCTGGATCGCGAGATTGCGGTCCACAAAGAATTATATCGATTTTCGTCCAATATAAAGTGATTATATAATATATAATAAATAAAACTAATTTTTATACTGTGCACAAAGTTGTAGCAAAATTGTGATGTTGAAAACTGTTGCCTTTCTGTCTCGTTGAAAATGTAAAGGATTAAATTAATAGAAATATGTAAATGCCATAAGTATAATTCAGCTAAATTGAAGCTCGTTATAATTAAAACTGTAATTAAAGTTATAATCACAGATAAGCGCGAGGTAATTTAACAATCGAGCGATATTTTCAATTAAGTTGCGCAAGGATCAAACTAATATTATTAACAATTCCAATTTCATTTTACATTTGTATTTTGCATGCAAATACCTCTACAAATGCATTTAATGAAAGTACGAAATTATTCGACGTTTTAATGTGAAATGAGAAAATTTGAAGCGGAAATTACAATCGGTCGAATTACAATAGCGCTTTGATCCTCCAAGAAAATTAAAAGACTCTCGTTGAATCGCAATGTTTGCAATTGTGCAAAGTCTGGAAGGAGACTCCAAGGAAAATAATTCATGACTGTTGACGCTGAAGAGTACGACAATAGTTTGTCGATGGCAAATTATCTCGGTACAATCATTTTTTACAAGAATTTTTTGCCGAAGATTTTTTATGATTCTACAGAATAGTATAACATGTATATTCACTTATACGATTATGTAGATGATGGACTTCGCCCCGTTTATATCAAGCAAGTCTTTTTATTATCAAATTTTGTGACATACAGTGGTAATATATATTATATTTTATATATAATAAATAATTCATTTATTACATAATAAAATAAACATTGAAAGGTTAAACAAACTTACGTTATTCAACAGTCCCATATAATTATATCATAACGTGTTTGTCTCTGTCCTTCGGGTCTTTTGTTGCAAAGCTTATACAATAAACGAACACTTACTTTCCAGACTCCGGCGAGAGCAGCGTCATTTCCCCGGGTCTACCGGAGCGTTACAGTCCTCTGGGTGCGACGGGTTCCACGTCCAGCCACGATCCTTACGCCTCCCGGTCGGTCCAGGAATGTCCGGTACCCCTTTGTAGAGGAATGCCGACGGACTTTCCTCTGGCTCGCTCGCCATATCTGACCGCGCTCGGAAACGGTCACCCGCACTTGCTCGGTCAGGTGCAGCATCAGCAGCAGCAACAGCAGCAGCAACAGCCGCAGCAGCCGCAGCATGGTAGTAAACCGCCCCGTAGCCTCGGACTGATATGCGTGGTCTGCGGCGACACCAGCTCCGGCAAACATTACGGAATACTTGCCTGCAACGGCTGCAGTGGCTTTTTCAAGAGGAGCGTTCGACGAAAGCTGATATACAGGTGAGTCGAAATTTTCGCAGTTTCTCCAATCGGAACGTATCGTCTGGACATACAGAGATTGTGTTAAAAATTAAATTGCTGGATCAAGATTTCCTAGTGGTTTGTTTCGGGTTTATCGCGCTGTAGAAAGCGAGCACATTCGCGGATTCACAAGTCTTTAGAAGTCTGCGCCAAATGAGCTCGGGTTGATTTAATTTAGGCAACAGTCGCTCATCTGCTGCGTGTGCGTCTACATTATTAACGCTGCATCTGCACGGGGAATATAATTGGGATTAATTATTATTCATCCAACGACGTCTCAATTCCTCACTATAATTCTAATCGCAATGTAACAAGTAGCGCGGGTGTAGACGCACCGGCATAAATGCTGTCCCTATCCTTGTGAGGTGCACGCACACAACTACAGGGACTCTAGTTGTGTGCGTGGACCTCACAAGGATAGGGACAGCATTTATGCCGGTGCGTGTACATAGTCTTCGCGGCTGCAGAATTTTGATCGAGCAAGTTGAACGAACGCGCGATTTCTTTTTCTACGATAGAGGACATTGCACGATAGGAGAGCAGCATCGGGCGAGGCAGCGCATCCGCGAGCGGATAACGATATTCGTCACGGTCAAACGTCCCTCGCGATAGTTCATCGACGCACTCGTTAACAGTCTGTGACGGGGAAAGAATCGTAAACTCCGCGGCCTCGGCCCTCGTCGGGCGCGACGCCGCTTTGCATTTCGGTCACGAAGCCGAGCCTGTTTATTTTTCAAAAAGCACGCCCGCACGGAGGGTTAATAGCTCGCGTATCGAGTGCCGCGCGCACCTACGTGTCCCCAGCGCGGATCGAGCGGGACGAGCGAGGCCGGGACGGCCGATTCCGGCTCGCGCGTGAGAGGGATTCGATGGAGATGGATGGTCGTTCCCGGGGGACAGTAATAGTTGCTCGCGTACGAGCGCTACCGGCTTTGCCACCGGCTCGGTTCCCGGGTATAACTCGTCGCCGATGCGACGGCGGCGGCGGCGGTGGCTCTTGGGTTAGCTCTCGATGGGCCCCGGCGGATTCGACATTATACCATCCCACGTTCTGGCCTGGCATTAGGATGAGTTCACTCAACTTGGCCCACATGGCTCCGATCGATGCTTAACTCGATATTAACCCCGGATGGTACCAGCGGTCATCGATGCAACCCACCTCTTCAATTGTAAAACTCTACGCAATTTATTTTCATTGTAAAAAATATATGAAATCCGCAAATTGAAAACTATATAAAAGTTTTTTAAAGGTTGCCTACAAATACATATATAATCATATTGTTAACAGTTAGACCAAAAATTATGTACTTTCATGATTATAGATTTCGCAATAAAGCCGAAAAACACTTAAACCTCATTTGTTTATAACATATTCCTGCGCGAGATCAGTGACACAGGTAAAAAAATATGAGTTTTTTGTGTTTTTATAATTTTTTAACTAGAAAACGTATATGTGCTTTTATCCATAACAGCGTTATAAATGTAATTACAAAAATCCAGTCAACGGGCACTTGCGTCACTCTTCCACTGAACAGAATTCGTTTAAGTTTCGTCCAAAAAGCATGACTTCTCGAAAAGCGTTCTCGCTTCATTTTGACTGACAAAAGTGTTTAAAGGTGGTACTTTAGTTAGTAAATAAAGAAAGGAACAACGTTTAGTGTACAACCGATTGTCTTGATAACGCGATACGTCGAGAGATTCGCTCCCGAACACGATCGCAGAGAGGCAAGGAAGATAAAAGGCGCGGCCTTTGTTGGAGTAGCGACATTTGGGTGCAAGAGTTCAAGTGCAAGCCCCGCGGGAGAGCCCGTGCATTTCGGCCGTTCTCATCCACGCACGATACACTTAATTGCATCTAACCGATCCGCGAGGATTTGCGCTAATCCGGCGATTGTGGACGGCACGCCATCGCGGCGCATCGCGTCGGGACGCATCTGTCGCATCTCGTTCCCCTCACCGCGGATAATTGGTTATCTGTGCGGAGGCTCTTCAGTCTTTACCGCGTTATAACTGCCCGGCGAGGGCAAAACGACGTCCTCTCGTCCTTCCATTTTCGCCAACGATAAAATTAAATGTCGTTCGTTGGTACAGATAACCAACATAGTGCGTCACGGTGTAGCGAAAGAATATCTATAGTTAGGTCGTTTAATAAACCTTTGATACTCTAAAAACTCTTTAAAAAGACATCGTACTTTGCGATATGCAAAGTAATATGCTGATACACATAAATATTCTTATACGCATTTAAATATATATTTTTTAATACATAGTGCAGTTAACGTGGAAGATCAACCCTGATTTATTCAAGATTTTTCGAGTATCGATAATATAAAAATGTTTTTCCTCAACTGATAATTATTGATGTTTGCGATCTGACCTTATACAGAGTTACCCTAATCGTTCCGGTCAGGCTGGGAAAACTTATAAAAAATTTAATTCTGAACAAAAAATTTCCTATAAGTATGAGCTGAGAAAAGCTTCCTCAAGAAGTTGGGGGCCTAAAAACCTCTAAAGTCACGATTTGTGCAGGAAATAGTTAGAAAAGTATATGTTTTTTTTTACCACAAAGTATTTTCTTTTTATTTCACTTCCTTCCTATCTCCTGCTGTTCTTTCATACTTCTATCATGATTGCATTTTTTTAGTGAAATAACCAACACGCAAGATCAGAAATTAGTTATAAGGTCACAACAGCGCAAATAATGAGTATTTTTAAAAAGCTCTACCGTCGATAATTGAAAGAACATTTTTTTACACACTTTTTTTGTACATTTAAAACTAATTATTTCAAGGCCTATGAAATGTATAATAGCAATATTTTAGTCTCATTTGAAACTTCATTCTCTACAACTTTTGTTTCAATACCTTTTTTTGTTAAAAAAAAGGCATTCAAAAAAAGAAATTCCTATTTGCAATGTATTAAAATTTGGTTGGGAATTTTTTGTCTCGAATTAAATTTTCTATAAGGTCTTACAGGCCGGACCGATTGGAGCCACAGGGGATGCTGGAGTGATTGTGCACCTTATGCACATTTTGCATCTAGAACGGTCAAGTCATGAAAACATTTGTGTAATACAAAAATTACAAGGCTTATGCGTACAGATCGAAAGTATCCTTCTATTCGGACTAAATCAGAGAATAGCCCTGGTGTCATTGGGACTATAAGTTTAAAAGCCTAAAAAGAAACCCATATCTCACCCATATGGTTAGATAACCTATGACTTATGACTTATTTGAGTAAATAGATTTCTTGTCAGGCTTCTAAACTTAATTTCAACTTTGTACACAAAAGCTACATAATTTGCATATTGCACAAATGTTTTCATGAATTAACAGTTCTAGGAGCAAGAGGTGCAAAAAGTGCAGAATCACTCCAGCATCCCCCAACAAGCGGTTTTATTATTTTACTTTTATTATTAGATTAATTTTATCGTATCGGTTCTGCATTTTACCACATTTTGCAACAGCGACGAAATACAATGTTGTAGGCTCAATCGGCTGGATCGCACTTATTACGTAAAGTGCACGCGCCGCGAGAATTAATACCGAGAGCTTTCTGCCAACGGCCGTCGCTGAACCGCCGTTAGCGCGATTTTAACAAATGTCAGTCACAAGGAAGCGAGCGCTATCTTATCCTGAGGCGTTGTAGGGCCGAGGGCCCACAGGCCGGGCCGGTCCCTCGCCCCGACGCGGCGTGGTGCCGCCGCGCCGCGTCAGCGGGGGGTGCGCCGTGCAAATTGATTTGCGTTCACACCCCAGCGGATCCGCAGGGCGCGAGACCGGCGCCCCTCCCGCGCGGGCCCCCTCTCCTGTATTCACCCTTCAGAAGCATATCATACATTTATTTACGCATCTCTCTGTTCTAAGAGCGGCCGGCATTGTTCGCCTCATTGAATTACCGGAAGCATGTGCTGCCGGTTATCACGCCCGTCGATCGCCCTACTTCGCGTTGTCGGACGCATGTCGTCGATGCGCTGAATATGTTGTTTATTGCTGCTGATGTCGTCAGTGGAGCGACAGGCGCGTCGTAACCCTTTAACCAATAAGCCTCCGTTAAACGATCTTTCTGATGTAACGTGATGTTATGAATGCTAAGAGGGGATAAACGATGCGTGCTAAGTCGTATAACGCATCGGGGAGGATTATAAATAATCGATGTAAAAAATAGATGTAAAAAATAGAAATTTATTACTGCTAAAGAGCACGCGCGGAGGTGAGAATTCATAATTTTTCAAATAATCCGCTCCGAGAAAGAGGGAGCTACGTTATATTTATACTATACTTATTGCAAATGTGTAAAAATCGCATAGAATTATACATCTGATATTAATTGTTAGAACTCGTCTCCTCTTACATACCTAAATTTCCGCTGGTAAAAATCGTTATTTGAAGTTCATACAGCGGTAATCTAACGAATTCGTCATTCCGCGCGGGATCGACCGATCGATCCTTGACGACGACGTTTCATCAACAATCGTCGTAACTCCGTAGCTCTTGTCTCTCGCGACAAGTCGGAGAAATTCGGCCGCACTTGTCGGAAATCCGGGTGCGCACTCTTCGGGAGATGGTGTTAAATTCGATTACTTTCATTGTTGGGCTAACCCGGTTATCCCTCCGAGCTGACTAACGTAAAGAGGTGACTGTCCGGGGTCACGTACCTTCTTCTTATCCCTCTTAATCTCGTCCAATTCAGCGACAGCGCCCCCGCCACTTCGTTGCGCGACCTTAAAGGAGTTCTATTTTCCTTCCCTTGTTACACAGCGCGAATATAAAACCGCTGTGATTCGAACGGGATCCGAAAATTTTTACGCAACGCCACTCGAATCTCCCTATAAATCCCTCGTATTGCTGCGATCCGCTCTAACTTAATGTCTAATTTATGTATAAAAACCCAGATAGCACACACAGTTCTATGAATATTCTTCTGGAGTGCAAATATTCTTCAGAATTCAGTTTCAGAATATTTCAATCGAATGTAATATATTACATATATTTTTGAATATATTTTTACATGGATATTTTTCCATGGGGGATATTCCAAATATTCTTGAAGAATATTATATAATATAAAATATAAGAATGCATATAATTAATTAAATCATTTTTCACTGCTTATGATATAAAAGAAATGTAAGAAAATACCATATATTTACATAAAATATGCAAAATATTCTTAAAATGTTCTTAGGAGTATCTTGTGCTATCTGGGGATATTCAGCATCCTAGCTCTTCCCATTTACAAGTAGCCTAATATAACTTGAAAAAAAACAGGTTTTCTTCGTTATAAACTGTGTACTAACACCGACAGCTTTGAATTAATTAATACAAATTATACTCGTCATTACGAAGGTTGGGTTCTTGGAAGCCTAACAAAGTGAAACTTTTGCACAGTTATTATAAAATATATAAGTAGTGTACAAAAACTAAAGAAGAATATGTAGGAAGTACACTTCCCACTGTCCCTGAAAGGGTTAACCGGGAAAATAGAAGATTTGTAATATTTTATATATGTTAAAAATGTATGTATGATCAATGAATGTTACATCTTTTTATACAGATGTCAAGCTGGTACCGGAAGATGCGTTGTAGACAAGGCACATCGAAATCAGTGCCAGGCTTGTCGTCTGAAGAAATGTATGCAAATGGGAATGAATAAAGATGGTGAGTGACAACGTGTATTCTCAACTGCTTTAAGTACTATGAAATTTGAAATCCGAAATTACATTCAAAAATAATTACGCAAGCAAAGAGAGAGAAAGAGGGGCGGGGGGGATAAAAATCGAGAAAAATCAGGAATATATCGCGTAAATACAAAAGCACACGTAACTTTTATAAATAATCAAACTTTAACAATTGCATTTATAGATTAGAAGATATACTCAGTACCAAAAACTTAAAATATAATAATATTTAAAAAACAAAAGGTATATTCAAGAAGTCGCATTTTCTTGTCCGATACAACATGTATAAAAAATAATTGATAAAAATAACGAAGATTAAGAGTCTAAGAAAGTCCGTGTCGTACGGTGAGTTCCGAATAGACGTACGCTATTTTCCGGATAAAAATCGACGCGTTATTGCGACGCGATTCGATTCAATCGGAAGGATCTCCCCTTGCGACATCGAGTTTGGCAATAAGAAAGTTATCAGCGCTGAGGGCCGAAGCGAAAGCGCAGGAAGGGAAGAACAAGCGGAAGACGGAGAGACAGGTGCGCGCCCGTGTCTTGCCGGGAAGCATTAAGAGTTGAATCGGAGGCTGTTCGGAGCAGCTAGACTTCCGCCTGTACAACCTCGCCCCGTCCTTTATCCAGTTATTTATGTCGCGAACATAAAGGGTCCGCCCGAATTCCGCTTTCCCGCCGCTGATTGATTCCGGCATTACCCACGAAAATGGATAATCCGCCGGATCCATAACTCCCATTCGGCGACAATGTCTCGGGAACTTGCGATGGGATCCCAATATCTTTACGACGGTGATCGACGCGAGGCGATACCAACATGTCATTCTGATCAATTGATCGACCGGTTCTTTCTTTTTGAGCAAAATCGAGAGAGAGAGAGAGGGGGGGGGGGAGCGGGGGAGGAAGGATAAAAGAACAAAGGAAATTAAAATTAAAGTTTATGAAACGTAACGTTATTAAATGCGACAATTGATTGGTAAAACGTGTCAGTAATTTGAGCATAAGAATGCCGCGGGAAATACGTAATTAGAAACGACAAGATACGCACGCGAAAATATAAATCAACGAGATATCTAGATGCAGTTGTGAACAGAATGCAATTCTTCTTTTATAAGTGAGTTTAGGAACGCGCATTTAGATTCTGAATGAGAACTACTACTTTATGCTAATACTATACTTCAACTACTACTATAGTATGCACAATGTATATGGAAATTTGACGATATCATAACTATCCACTGAAGGAAGGTGGTGGTTCTCATTGAGTGCGTTCCGGCAAGACATGTGCTACCGTAGCGCTGCAGCTCTTTTTGCAACAATTGTTTTGCGGCGCTGTACTTGCATTAGCGCGCATAATCTCAAAATTGTATTTTAATTGCAAGAGTCGCGTTTACCAATTGATTGAAACGAACAGAATGGAAAATATATTGAGGATTGGCGCATAAATGACACATTGTTCCTAGCAATCCTTGACCAATTATGAAAAATGGCAACCGCTACAGCCGTAGCGGAAAGTTTTGCCGAAACGCACTCGTGTAGCGCTACCGTAGCGCTATAGTAGCGGTGTCTTGCCGGAACACACTAATTCTGACAATGAATCCAAATGTGCGTCCCTAAACTCATTTAAAAGAAAAAAAAAGTATCTCAACCGTTCTGTCCACGACTGTACATCAGAAAGTAAAATCACGACTAATGTAAATGCCTGCCCAGTGAGAAATGATTCGTCGATCGATGTCGAAACGATGTCGAATCGACGTCAATTTGACGGCGTCGATGTCGATTCGACGTCGTTTTGACATCGCTCGACGAATCATTTCTCACTGGGTGACGCGAAATTCTTACTACTCCTCGCAAGCTCTGGCTCCTCGAGTTTGCACGGGGAGGACGACCGGCGACGAGCCGTATTATCGCGCATGAAAGACACGCTGTCGTGTCACATGCGCCGAAAAGGAGACTCGTGGCGTCCGCCGTGCTTTAATGGACGCGCGATTAGGGCACTCATTGCCACCAAGCCGGGCGCAATTTTTCCCGGCTTCCCTTTTAGCAGCGGCCCGGCAACGGGCGCGCAGTAATTTCGTAATAATAAAAAGCGTGTCGGCTCGCTTTACCTCCGGCGTGCAACCTGCTGGGCGGCTTAATGGGGTCCTCTTGCTCCGTCGGGCCTCCGTTTCTTCTCTCCCTTTCTCCTCGCCACCTCTGGCCGTTCTCGCGCGGCGTGTCTCGCACCAGAAAAGATAAACGCCCCGTACGCTCTGTTTCCGTTTAATTTGCATGCAACTCGCTGGGAAAGGCCACCCTGCTCCCCGTACACCCCTTTCCCCGATTTCTTCCTCGCTCTTTTAGCTAACAACCCCTTTGGTCACTGTTGTGTGTAGGATTTTTCATCATTAGTTTTACTTAATCCTTAACACAAGTGGATAATAAATCCTTCTTACAATTCTGTCCTCTAAGAACGTTTAAAAAATTACTATCGCTCCCTTAAATATATTCTCAATAATCGAGGCATAAATATTCATAAATTAATTAATGACAAAGTGGCGCGTTTCGGCGCGCAATGTAAATCTCAAATAAAATGTAGAGAAAAGAAAAACAGTATTACTCAGTTCGATATTTGCAATCATGTCGAATGGACTATGAAGGTCGACAATTTTTGACGCTAACAATCATTAAGAACGTCTCGCTCATATTCACAAGTGTAGTTTTATTGTTATCCCTCGTAACACTTTTCGCGCGGATTCTCGCACCAGGACGCGCAAACGCCCCCGTGCAGATTGTTTCTCTCATTTGCATCGTCGCCGCTCCGCGGGAGAGCAACCCTCACGCCGACGTTACTCCGTTCGTCCTTCGTCCTTTCCGCTTATCTCCGCCGGTGAAGTCGCGAACGGGGGTCGCAGGGTGGCGGCCGAAGGGTCGCGACCGGAGTCTCCGCGTGCGCATCGGGCGGTCGGCCGCACGTTGCATACGTTTATTTCCTCCAATTAACCCTTCGGGGATTCGTCGGGGGCCACGCGACCGTCGCTAACGACCGCAGTGTTTACGGCGGCGACGAAGAGAACGAGCACCGTTGGCGCGCCGCGGCGAACCGCACGAGCGTGAGCTTGCAAATGCGCTTGATTGGCTCGCATGAATAAAAAAAAGCCGTCGGCTCTTTCGCGTTAACCATTGCGATCGTCTATTTCTTGCAAGTTATTTACGGAATATTTTAGAGAAACAGAACCGCAGCGCAAGGTATCACATGCGATTCGTTTTTTACACAGGGTGACACGGACGATTTGAATTTTCTTTGACGAAAATGTAAAAGAACCAGTAAGCGGTTTTTTGTAGACGATCTATGAAAGATGCGAAGAAACTGTGAGTGTTACATCACGTAAACGGAATTCTTTACGATTGCCCTTCGTGCTATCGCCCCATTGTCGTAAAAACATGCCGTGATATCTTTGTTCCGAAAAGCCTGTTTGCAGCCAATCGTGTACAATGTACTTGTTAATATAAAAACATGTTAATTATTTTCATCGTCTTCATCATCGAAGAGAGTTTTTTTTTTTCGTCTTCTCGCGCACGGATGGTCAGTAAATGAAATCCTTGGACGGTCGTACGCCGCGTTACGTACTGCAAACAATAAGCGTCGGCGCCGGCTTGCTGCGTGCCCTGTTGAATTCACACGTGTCAGACGCAGGTCGCCGGCGTGACATAACGTGGCGTTACGTGAGTTTGACGAGAGGGCGGCAGACAACCGCAAACTCCCGCTCATTCCCCGCCTCCTTCTCCCCGTGAATCCGCTCGACTAATATTTCAATAATATTTCAATCATCCGCAAATTTGACGAGCGGCACAATGCTTCTATTGTTCGCCGACCGCGTTGCCGTTTACAACATGTTCTCGCTCGAGGTCGTCGTTTTTTTTCCCGAAAAAGAATATTTAAAAAAAATGAAAAAAAAAGCGGTCGACGAATGCTCATCGTAGAAGTTTCACCGCGCGCTCTGATTTCTCTCGTTATCAATCAGTCAGAAAAAAAACCGATTTGGTTTTTAACGAAATACGAGTTTCGCCAATACCACGCTCATTTTATTCGCCATCTCCTCTCCATCGTTGCATAACGATTCATAGTAGTTCACGCCTAAACAAGAAAAATGTATACACATGTCCGGAAGTGCCTGGTTTATGCCTTATAATCTAAAGATTATATTCAATGCTTGGTTTTCGAGGTACAATAACTTATTGTTGACCCAATCAATTGCCGTGTTCAATTAATGTTATCAACAAGACTGCCTGACAATGTAGGCATTATACATTGAAGGCGAGCGTGCGCTACCAAGAAAACTTTACACCCGTCATCAGTTTGCTGTGAAAGCAGGTGTTCCCGAACGTATGCGTATATGACAGTTTTTCTTGGTCAAGTGTGGAGAATTAATCCCCAAAGTTTATACAAGTATTTCTGAATCGTCCTGTATATATAGGTATCGTTTGTCTTGGAGATGTATATGTATGGTATACGCACACGAGAAAATAACAAATTACAGCTGTTCAGAATGAACGACAGCCAAGGAACACTGCCACCATCAGACCGGAAGCACTTGTTGAAATGGACCAAGAACGAGCGCTGCGCGAAGCCGCCGTCGCCGTAGGCGTCTTCGGGTAAGTAATCATCATTTATCGCCTTTCTTTTTACTATTAGTTACCAATTCATTCCTTGGTCTACTTAACGTGGATATATCGATATGCTTCTTTGATATAGGGTAAAGGCAGGCATTATGGCCAGGCGCTCTCTAAAAGTCAATCAGTGGGTTGTCATTGATAACAGTGAATAGTCACTGATTTACAGTTATAAGTATAGCACTGCAATTTTCAGTAGCATATTTATAACTGCAAATTAGTGACTATTCACTGTTTTCAGTGATAATCCACTGATTGACTTTTAGAGAGCGGGTAATATGGCCACAACGCCCGTATTAAATATTCTAAACATTGATAAACATCAATAATGTATAAAAACCAATTATTGTAGCTATTCTTGAAGTTTGGTAACAAAAATCTCTCTATTTTGTTGTTATTTGTGGTTTGGTGCTTCATTGTTCTCCATAACCATCAAAATATACACGTCAAAGTGAGACATGGCACTTCCAACTAATTGTAAGTAAGATTTTCAAATTAGAACAAAATAATTTTGGCTTTTCTCATTACACATTTCAAAACCTAAGCCTTGGCTATATTTTTATAATAAATTTATCGTGCTTTGCCCATTATTTTGATAATTATAATGCACATTATTAAATGTATGCTCGGCGGCTAATATGGCCAGCGACAAAGGTAGCTACTATGGCCAGCGAGTACAACAGAGTGTAGAGTACGCCAGTGCTGAGAGTGATAACAGCGAAGAAAGAAAATAGTTATTTCTCACAATTTATTAATAAACACGGCGTTACGTAGAGAGAGTGGACATACACATACACATTTCTTAAATGTGTACTCGTACACTGAAAAAAATTTCTGGTTGAATATGGACGAATCAGATAATTCCTTTAGGATTTACCAGAATTCCTTTAGGATTTACCAGAATTCCTGTAATCCTACAGAAATTCTGGTAAATCCTAAAAGAATTCTGGTAAATCCTAAAGGAATTATCTGATTCGTCCATATTCAACCAGAATTCCTTTAGGATTTACCAGAATTCCTGTAATCCTACAGAAATTCTGGTAAATCCTAAAAGAATTCTGGTAAATCCTAAAGGAATTATCTGATTCGTGCATATTCAACCAGAAATTTTTTTCAGTGTATGTTTAAAATATTTCAAAGTTTATGTTCTGTACGATTAAAGTAATACTTTACGATTAAAGTAAATACCTCACTTTTGCAAAATATTACTGTTTTGTACACTTTTTTTATAGTTGGCCATATTATCCACCCCAAATTTAATATGGCCAAAACGCATACTTTCAGATTCTTTTTTTTTTCTTCGAATATGGATAGATTTTAATTGATCAAAACATTTTGTCATCAAAGCTTATTAAATACACTAGAATTTCAGAAAGTGACAAAATAAAAAAACCAGCGGTTTGAAAATTATGACCTCAAATCAAAACTATGGCCATAATACCTGCCTTTACCCTAATCGTTCAACATTAGAAATCAATGATTTACAAGAAAAGCGGAAGAAAGGGTGGAATATATCGAACAATATCGAATAAAATCTCATCAAGAAATAATGCTGAGTTAATTAATGCGACCAAGACATTCGCACGAATCGATGGCGACAGTATCTTAGGAATGTATTTGAAGCTCTCGGGACGCGATTACGTCGAAAGGGCAAGAGTGTTGAATGTTGGCCGCACACTTGCGAATCGCGTCACAAAGGCTCTACGAAATTTCAACTTAGACATGGTCGATTAGAGAACAGCAGCCGACAATCGATAGTTACTTGTCGACTTGGTGCAACGATAAGAGCAACGAGGGCCGACGACGTTGTTGGCACGTTTGATCTTCTGCTGCGCACCAGGCTTACCTTTCGCCGTTGTGAGCGACACGCCGAGCGTGATCTATCATGAAAAATTACCTTTGACTAGCAGCCCGAGTAGGCGTAGCGTTTTTCAGGTAACCGGCTGTCCAGGTTGGAAGTAATGGAAAATCCATAGAGCACCAAGGGGTGAACGTTAAAAGCGACGGCCGGCGTCCCGGCGGTGCGGCGCGGAGCGGCGCAGCGCGTTGTTCTCGGCGAGTTATAATACCACGTGCGTTACACAAACAACCAATCTTTCCGCGATACAGACGTCTTCTCAAATAAATTTGAATCCTTTGTTATATTCACAAATATTTAAAAAAATTTAAAGAATTGAAAATCGAAAAGTAGTATGTCAAGAAGGACCCTTTAATCGATAGGTCGAGTCAGTCAATCTCGTCAAATTTGCAAGGGAGAACTTCACGTTTTAATACGAAATAGACAAAAACTCCTTTTTTTCTATTTTCTTTTACTTGCGTAATCGATGCAAGATTTTAATTGGCGTATAGAGAATTTTCATCAAGAATTTAATACAATTGGAATAGAGCGTCGTTGATAATCAGATGGATATCTATGTCAATGCGAGGATTCGCAATTTCGTATTTACGTAAATGGATATATAATCTGTTGTCATAAAACAATTCACACTTCGTCTATTTGGCTCCACGCAACAATCCAGTACGATTCATGAGAGGAGAGAGAGAGAGGAGAGAGAGAGAGAGAGAGAGAGAGAGAGAGAGAGATCGTTTCTACTAAAATCAACCATTCGATCGCGTAAACATGAAGCTTTGAAACCCGCACCGGAGCAGACACGCGTATATAATCGTCAATGACATCAGAATCTATAATTACACATAAATTAACGGTGATTCGAGATTATTGTTACAGTTATAAACGGGCTATAATGCTTCACCTAGACGTCCGAGGGCGATAAAAGGAAGATATTGTGCGAATTGCAATTTGAAAGAATTATTTTACTCCCTCGCGACAAAAAATGTTCGACGAAAGTTCTACGGAAATAATAAGCAATATTTATTCCATGTACAATAACGCATTAAGAAAAAATATAGCTATAAATGAGTTCGAATATTGTACGTTTTTCGTCGCGTGAGCAATCGATCTTCCTGATTAGCCGCGACGTTGCGGACCGTGGATTATACACTTTGTCAAAGTTTATCTAAAAGGATATTCTTAATCCAATGGTTATCCCGATTATTTACCGCTATTCAATTTCCCAGTGTCGCGTCACCCATCACTTTCGTTTTACCTCGAAAATACCTGGCGATTAAATGCGATACAATAGAAATCAGTGCATCTTCTTACAATGCCCGGGTCGTCACCGCGTAGTCATAGAATATGATCAAGTAATTATAGATATTTCAATGAACAAAAAGAGAGTCGTAATCTTAACTTTACTCAGCTCTGTTATCAATTTTGCGAGCCCAAATGTAATTTCGTATACATATATATGTATATATTGGAATAGAAATAAAAATTATTTACTTCTCAAATAACACATCAAAATATAAAAGACGTCTATTAATAAATGTCTAAAGAAGGGTCCTTTTACGCGCTTTTACGGCATCACTTACAAGTTTATGTTCCGATTGAAACGAGTCCATAACGGAGAAATTGCGCTGAGGAATCGGAATATCCCTTTGCTAATGGAAGATCTAAACGCGGTGTGTGCGTGCATCCCCCGCACGTAATGTATGCATGTATAATATAAACATATACAAAATATGTATATATACATTCGACGTGTGAAACCTCTAAAGTTAGGCCCCAGTATTCGACTGTCTTTGCACGATTGCCGAGCTCAATCGACTGATCGGCCTAGCAGAAGTTAAGCACAGACTCGCCGCTAACGATGCTTGCGAAAATCGCGCGAGCTCGATCGACGGACGTCATCGGCTTATCGGCGTCGCGACATCGATAGCGCTGCTCACTGCTCTCCGGACACTCGCCGATCTTCTTCTCGAGATGCGTCACCGGGATCGGCATAGTCGATCTTACGTCGCTCTCGGACTTGACCAATTTTCGCGCACTGTCCACAACGTACTGCGGCAACTCGATGTCCACCTTGTTGCCCCGCTTCAGATTCTCCGACTTGGTCTGCCTAATGGCGGATGTCAAACGTCGCTTGATGTCCGCGCTCGCGATCTGCTGCAAACCCGTCCTGTCGGAGGGATATTTGCCCGCGACGTTCTCCAGCAGCTCCAGAAGTCGATCAAAGGACAGGCATATCTCGTCCAAGGACTGCTGGCTGACTAGCAGATAACCTCTGGTTTCGTTCTCCTTCTTTTTCAGAGCGCATTCCAGCTTGGCCACGTTATTTTGCAACAATCGCAGACCCTTCTCGGCGGCTTCGCGTCGCTCTCGTTCTTCAGCGAGCAGAAGATCGGCTCGTTTGTTCTCCTCTAAAAGACGTTCGTGTTTCGCTTGGGCTTCCGCCAATTGTCCGAGGATACGTTGAATTTCTTCCGAATCGTCTTGCTGGTCCACGCTCTGCGTGCCAACGTCCATTTTGGCCGAATTGAAGCTTTTCAGGCTTGCCCCGTCGGAGCATCGTGCGATATCTTTGGATTCCGATTGTACTCCTACGTCACAATCGACGCGATTCGCGGGCTTTATACGAGATCGAAGATCCAAGTGAAGGGAGACTTTGGGTATTGTTTGTATGTTGTCGATCGTCTGCGAGTGCATTGAATCGCGTTGCTGAATGTCGCGAACTGGCGGTGAGGGTGTTCGAATCTTTATCTTGGTCGGCAGAAGCGACATCGGGACTGTTCGTCTTGGTTGCACCACCTGGGACGGTCGCTTCGCGTACTTAGTAAAGGCACTTTGTGCTCGCAAAGGCTTCGTGCTCGTATTCTCGTACTCGCCTCTTCGAGTATCAGCCGACGCGATCCTCTTATCCTTTGGCGCCAATCCCATCCACTTGTATTCCGACTTTCCTTCGACATCATTCTTCACCAGCCTTCGCATCACTTCCATTGCGAGCTCGTCGTTCAGGTTCACGTTTTTCCTCACGTCAAGCACCGCCAGCGTGTTGTTCTGATCGAGTAGGTTCAGCAAATCCGCGCCGATCTGCTCCGTCAGACCGCAATGCTGAAGATCTAACCCTTTCATCCACAAACTATCGCGTATTGCCTCGATTATTTCCCTCACGGCACAGTTACCCAAATGCGGATTGTCGTTTAGGGTCAGCCGACGTAGCCCCGGCATCGTCTCGAAGTTGGGCTCGCGATACCTCAGAGATTGCATCCAAGTGTCGTGGTACAACGCGAGTTTCTGCCTTGAGAGCGCGTACGCTAACGCACTACCGCTGCTCGACGTGAGGTCGCAGTAACTGAGATTCAGTGACCTAACGCTACGAATGTCCGCTATCGTACGGCATATCAGCTCGCAACCGTTGTCGCCGATGTAGCAACGTCGAAGAGACAGATGATGTAAGGTCTGCGTCCCCGACAAGCCGACGCAGAGCACCGCGATGCAATCCGGTGGAAAGGGGATGCCCTCGAGTTCTAAATGTGTCAGACTGGACGAATTTCTCACGCACTGGCCGATGCTCTGCGACAGCCACTCCAGTAGGTAACGCGTGAGAACCACCGGAGCCTTACCCATCGCTCGCGCCTTGTCCTCCGAATTTATCTCTTCCAACGGTTTGCGACATTGATACCTGACAGAGATTGACAGCATAGATGTGTATGACAAGTTCGACAACGTCTGTTTTAGTGAAATTTCCAAAAAATTTGCTTGCAACCTTAGGATATATGAATTTTTCAAGAAGAGTACAAATTTAAAATAAAGAAACAATTTCATTTAAGAGAAATTGTCTAATAGCCGTATCACACTAGCGGTTCGCGTTGGCGTTGCCGTTGGCGTTGCCATTGGCTGCTGCGTCTCGACCAATCAGAGAATAGCAAAGTATTCTCGACCAATCAGAGAATAGCAAAGTATTCTCTGATTGGTCGAGACGCAGCAGCCAACGGCAACGGCAACGCGAACCGCTAGCGTGATACGGCTATTACGTGTCAAATGACACTTTGAACGACACTACATAAAGATCAACGGACTAATATCGATTTGCAACCTGCTATGCACGCTGATGGATTTGAGCGAGCGGTCGAGAGAAAGGGAATTCAGGATCGGTCCCCAGTCGTCCATCTTGATGCGATCGGTAGTGAAGTCCAGACTGTGCGGCAGAGTTACACATATCACCGGCAATGGTCGTAATCGTTGTTGCTTACACAGCTCCATGTAGCAGCTGGCAAAGTTCCTGCCGGCCGGAATTGCCATTTTCCGCGAGGCCGGCGAGGCCGGCGAGGCCGGCATAGCGGCATCGATCTTCCGTCGGTGTCGCGACGGAACTTTACTCTTGAGCGTCGTAATGGTGCCGGTGATTTCGCCCCCAGAATTATGAATAGCCCCGTCTGTTACTGCGATTCAACATGTCATCAGATTTGCTCCTCCGTCGCTCGCGTAAAATAGTCGCATTTCTAGACGCTTTGCGTCCCAGATACCAAGATACGTTTGAGACGCAACGCCGTCGAGGGATAAGCGTTTACCTTTGCCGTTGCTGCTTTACTTGAGGATCAACCGCGATCTTACCGCGAAACGTCATCTGTATACCATCAGATTTGCATAGAAACGATTGCCGGGAATGCGAGCATTGGACTCATTAAAAGAAGTATTTTAAGAAGGCATCGACGACGTCTCCCCTACGATCGCTTTTCCCGTTGATCGCGATCGTTGCTTGCCGGTCTACCTATCTGAAATCGATGTAAAATATCCCTGCGGAATCGATATAAAATGTGCGCGGAAGACGAACCTACAAAACGAAAATACGTGCACGAGCGGACTGAAGATATCGTTGCTTGCAATCGTTGTATGTATGTATGTATATATTTACATACATACTTGGATTTATTGTCGGATCGAGTTTGTACTTGGAAATTTATAATGTGTCCAACTTGTAATTCCAGCAATTCTTGGAATCAGAGAGTTTCTGTTATTCTTTAATTTAAAGAATATTACAATGATATTATTTAAAAATAAATATTTTCGAAATATGTACGATGCATCTTTGTGCGCTATCTCTTTCAGATTTTCACAGGCTGAAATTAAGTTCCAGCAAATTTAACGGAACGTATTAATACAAGTTGTAAATAATAATTGAATATGTACAGTTGTGTAAATTGTAATCATTTTTTATTATTCAGATATCTATATATGTATATTTAAATTCTTTTATCGCTAATTATTGCTCAGGCCACCGGTGTCTTTAGCCATGGCGAGATATACCACGCCACTACCTCTGCCTACAGTCGCACCGACGACAAATTCCACGAACAACGCGGCAACGCCACCTCGGCAGGACAACGAGGATGGTACGCAAGTTCTGAATTTAATGCAATTTTTGTGTTTCCAAAAATTCATTAACAGGGTATATTCTGGTCTAGAGAACTCAATTTAGACTTATTTAGAAAGAATAAATCAGACTTCTTACTCTCATATTTTAGGGAATTTTTGGGAGAAACGAAAAACTTGTTCTCTTACATAGAGTTTTATTGTTATTATTTTATGACAGAAAAAATTAAATTATGATTTATTTTTATAATAAAATTTATTAATTTTCTCTGTCCTATCCTTCTTAAAATTCGTAAGGTAGTATCAGTTGGTTTGATTGGTTTGGTTATGAATGTAATTATCGTCTTTACCACGATAATTAGTAAGAAAAAAGTTTTAAGAAAATGGCGGCTGAAGATGGCGGCGGATGATAAAATTTTGACTCTTTTTCGGGTTTGTGGATTTTTAAAAAACATTAATTTTTTTTTATATTAAAATAAAAGTGATTAGGATCATAGTGTACATATATTGCGGGCGTAAGCAAAAATCGATGAGCCTAATAATTTTCTATAGAAAAACATGAGACAAGCGTGAAAAATACAGTGAGAAACATATTTATAGTTTTCTTTGCAGTTATACGTTTCACAAAAGATAATTTATTTATAATACTTATTCTGACTAGTCTGCTACCAGGCATGTAAAATAAGTCTTCTTGTTCTTTAAAGAAATTATTTTTTGCTGCCTTAGTGCGCACTTAGTACAAGCAACCGAATTCGCTATTTAGTTATTCGTCATTATCACAGCTGTTATGGAAACTATATTTGGGTGAAGAAAGAGATTTACGTCTGAATAGGAAACGCATCCGAGGATAGCATAGATGTAACGAACGAGGAGCCGCTGACGCCTCAGCGAAGCGGATGCACGCAGCTTCCACCGGTGCTGCCGTCGTTATATTCACCAGCGAGTGCCGAAACGGTTTACGAGACCAGTGCGAGATTACTCTTTATGGCAGTCAAATGGGCGAAGAATCTTCCCTCCTTCGCTGGTCTGCCATTCAGAGATCAGGTAACAATTCAATCGAATTCATCGATCGAGATTCACTTGTTCATCTCAATATGTATGTATTTATTATTAATTTAATGTAAATATGTTATGCATATTTTGCGTGTTTTCATTCGAGAATTTATTTGGACGTTGATAAGCAGTAATCGCAACGGTGGAAGCTATTGAGAATTAATCAGGCTAGCCTACGTATGTATTCATTACAGCAAAATGAAAAATAGGATATCAGTATAGCGATTTAATTATTATATTTCAAATCTTACAATATAATTATCAGATATATTATAGGAAAAGTCAAACATAATTAAAATACACAGAGAGAAAAAAATAGTCATTTTTGGACCCAACCATATTTTTATAATTCTTCCAATTACGTTTTTTATTTTACAATATTTTACAATACAATTATTGTATATTACTAAATTAAAAGCTCGTTTTGGTTTATGACAACCATATTATAAGTTGCATGGACCAATATTGTGGTTATGAGAACTATTACATTGTTAGGTCAACCATAACTTACGTTGGAGGAATTATAAAAAATATGGTTGGGTCCAAAAATGACTATTTTTTCTCTCTGTGTAGTGTTCTGAAAAGAGTTAACGATACAGTTAAATAATACCGTAAGCGCGTTTTTATTACGCAGGTAATATTGTTGGAAGAAGTTTGGTCGGAGCTATTCCTATTAAACGCTGTTCAATGGTGTCTGCCGCTCGAATCTTCGCCTCTCTTCAGCGCCGCCGAGCTAACCGCTTTGACCCTCTCGCCTCATACGCATCCGCACTCGGGGCTGCATCTGCAAACCACTACGGGAAAGCCCAGCCAAGTGGCAGCGGACGTCAGACACTTGCATGACACCCTGCAGAGATACAAGGCGGTCATGGTTGATCCTGCGGAATTCGCCTGCATGAAGGCCATCGTTCTCTTCCGCCCAGGTTGGCAATTCTCGATTTGCCTCACTTTGTACAACGGTTAACAGTTTATTTTTGCAGTTTCGCACTTTTATTCATTTCCCTCGGCATTCAACTGTATCCTTCGCCCGCTCGTCGTTTCTTATTGTGTTTGAGCTGATTACTCAATTTCTGAACTCGCGACTCCTAGAATTCGATTTTTCCCTTACAGAAACTCGCGGTTTAAAGGACTCGAGCCAGATCGAGAATTTACAAGATCAAGCGCAGTTAATGCTCGGACATCACGCGCGTGCTCAACAACCGAACAGTCCAGCCCGCTTTGGCAGGTTGCTGTTGCTGCTGCCATTACTGCGGACAGTTCCAGCTGCAAGAGTGGAACTGATCTACTTCCACAGGACCATCGGCAACACGCCGATGGAGAAGGTCCTTTGTGACATGTACAAAAACTAAAATCATCTTAAATACCAAACAACTTCGCTACGAGCGCTGCACAATAAAACGCAAATACCACATGATCCGCGGGATTTGGCGCTAGAATAAAGATGGGATTCATGAAAGGCCAAATCAATTACCGAAGGAAGCCAGTAAAGACTAGCGGGCAAGGCTTTCCTAAATGAAAGAACAAACAAAACGCGCGAACTTCGTTCCGACACGATCAGGCCTAAGGACTAAGTCCTAAGTCCCTCTATGATGATCGTAAGAATTCCGATTGGCGAGTATGTCTATCGTACAAACGCGAAGCACTGAAAGAATAGCATCGCTAACGAACAAAACGGCAACTAAAGTCGACCGAGGGGCACTCAATCGCGGCGTAAATATATACACATAGATATATACATGTATTTATTTATTATAGACATTTATCGGGCGTTAGGCTCGGCACGTTGATAGCACATTTTCCGTTTTTCGTAGAACGCCAATGAATTAATCCGAAATGACGTTTTATTTTTCCTCCCTTCCTCTTTTTCTGATTTAAATTCGTCGTGAAGTTACCGAATTAGAGAGAAAAGTGACGGAGTGAGCAATGAACACTCCGCAGTTTTATGAACGCCAGGAATTCAATATGGAAATCGGTTATTTTGTATTTTCGCAAATTCGCATTGAAATTACTTAAAAAATTAACGTAATTATGTATAAAATACTTCTTTTTTTTTATCCACGGACAAATTGTGCATCAAAGATACAATTAATAAACCGTGACGATGTACGTAAAATCAAAATTAAATTGCATTTGGAAATAACCGAGGTGGCAATACGAATTCATAAAATTTAATATTGCATAATACCGATTAATGAGAGTAATTTGGTTCATAAAGGTGTGTGAGATTGATTTTTTCGACGCTGTAAATGAATGCTCGTCCGCACTTTCTCTGTATATTTCGTGTTGTGATACTATTCGCTGTAAAACGTATTCTCAATTGGTGATATATATATATATTGTAACGATTACTTGTAATAAAAATAAATCTGATTAACTGAGTTATCGTCACTGACTCACTTTTTCGTAGACTTACTGCTACTCTCTCGCATTCGTTATTCTAGACCGCACTAGCTTCTTTGTTATTCAAACGCAACTTCAGGTAAGCGTTAATTATAACATAATTTTTTTATGAACACTCAACTTGCGCATATATAGTGAGAAAATAACAAATATTAAAACTAATGCGATACTCACGTAAAAAGTCATCTATAAGTATAAAATTCCAGAATAGAGTAGAACAAGAAATTACAATAGAAGATAAAAATGTATGTTGAGATAAAATTGTGGAGAAAAGAGATTACGCGACAATTGATTAGATGACGTAGCAATAGTAAATTTCATTAACAATTAATCGCAAGTTTTAGACGCGAGAATATAAGTGATATTCCTCGAGTGGGGAGCCAAAGCTCAAAGATCACCGGTGTATTTGAGCCAATAGGATAGATTCGGCCTGCAATCCCCCCGAAACACGATTTCGCTTCGGTCGCTACAGCGCAACCACGTATATATTTGCACCCCCACAATTCCGTCACGGCGGTTGTTGCATAAACGTACATATTTATTTATCACCGCATAATCCCTGACTTCCCCTGCCGACGAGGGTTTTGCCACATGGCAGTTTGACGGTCCCCGGCGGAGTTACCCCCTCGGCCGCTTATAAATTACATCGGGGCTCAAGCGAGGTTTAAGGGCCTGCTTAAGTTGTCAAAGCAATCGGGGAGTTAAACGCCCCGGCGCCGGGGAGGTCCTTAATGCCTTTTCGAGCGGATCCACGAAACGCGCGGAGTCAGGCGGCGAACCGCGGCGAATAATTGAGGGAACGAGTAGACTTCATTCTCCGGAACTTTTGAAAGAAGAAGCGTCGGGCAAACGTGCATCGTGCTAAGTATATTTTCAATATTACATATATTCTTTCATTTAAAAGTTACATTTGTTCATATAATTTGTGTTAAAGTGCGTTTTATTAATAACTATCGAGGAAAAGCATTTTCACTGTTTATTAAAAAATGCATGCGTTCCTAATATTTAATATAACACAGATATTACTATTATAGAATTTCAAAATATTTCAAAAACACAAAGATAAATTATTTATATAAATATATTCCATCCCCCCTCCCCCCCCCCTCTCTCTCTCTCTCTCTCTTAACCCTTTGAAAAGAATACCTTCAAATTATTAAATATTAAGGAATCTTGTAGAAAAGCTCTATTTTATTTCTAGTGGTGATATATTCTGTGGTGATATTTCTAATAATTTCTCTCTATCGAATTGTCGTAACTTCGAAGGTTCTTATCCCTGAATTTAGATATCAAAGTGAAACAGACAGAGAAGCGTATTAAAATTATTACAATTTGTTTCATAAGTCTACCTTCCTGAAATCGATGTTGGAAAAAGAATCGACTCGTGAAGATTTCTCAGTAGATTAATCCCATTATGATCAGACTCGCATTGATACGACATACAGAATATACCCCAGCCATGTAACGAAGGATTAAAAAAGAACACCTCTCGTTCGATGCAATCGTTAAAATGAGACAAGAAATCGACACTTCCTGCAAGACAGCTATGCTGAACCCTCTCGCGATCAACCCTTCCGTCCGCCCTCGCAATCGTAAGTCCCGCGGGGGTCGCGCAGAGCCGGTAACGAATTTCGATATCCATCCTCTGGCGAGAAAGGGCGAGCATAGGCATGGCGGAACGCGGGGGCGGAAGGCAGTGATAGTATTGACTCGCTTTCGCGGATATGCGGGGGCGGAGTTTTCGACCTATCTACCCCGGCGTTCTCCGCGCACCCCCTGCTTCCATTCCACTGCCCCCAGGAAGTAGGGAAGCCGGGGTCGTGCCGGGCTCGACCGGGTCGGTCGGGAAGGGTGAGACTGACTCTCGTCGCACGGAGCTGTCAACCCCCCACCCACGCGACGACAAAACTCCCGCTGAAGGGTGATCCAGCAATGGCGGCGGGACTTGTTGTATTTCGCTTTCGAGGTGAGCTCTCTCCATTCCCTTCTACCTTCTCGATTCCATCTCTGTCCCCCTGCTCCCCCGATCTCGTGGACCGAATAGGGATGGTGGCGGAAGGGGAGGTGTGAGCGAGCGACGACGGTGAGGGGAATGAGGGCTGCAGCGGATTGCAGAGCCCCAGAGGAATGAGGAGGAATACGAGAGAGATGGAGAGAGAGAGAGGAAGAGGGGGGCTGAAAGAGGGTGGAAGACTATATCGCTCGGGAGAGGAAGCAGCAACCTCCATTTATTTTATTACATTATCATACCAACTAGGCGCTCGATAAGTGGGGCTTTAAAGCAACGGTTCTCAAATCATTCCGCGCGAAACTTCCGCGACTTTTGCCAATGACAACGTTTGCTTTGGCTCCACCCCTTTAGCGGCGAATATTTTATAATATTTTCTCCAAAATCTTTCTTTTAAAGATATTCCTTTTAATCTCTGCTTCAAGTCGTTAAATCTCGCATGTTAACAGACAAGATTAAAGTAAAAGCATAGTTACTCTCTACATTAATAAAGATATCGGAAAGAATAAATGATTAAAGCAATTAACTCATTATTCAAACATTATTTTTTGTTATCCAACATGTTTTTAGATCTCTATTTATCTCGGGAAAAAATATTAGACTATGATATTAATAATTAACATGTAAGATTTATTATTAGCGAAATTATTTTATTATATCCATATTCATAATGTCGTTAGTTTAAACATGACTAATTAAATAATATTGTAATAATGAATATTTTTCGTTTTCACTAAAAATTGTTTTCGCTTACCTCGAGAGATAATCGTTGCATGTGCAAATAATTTAACACCTAATATGTATAGTAGAGAAACGACATCCTGATGAATTAGTCATAAATAAATGTATTAAAAACACATTCATAGTTTTTAATAAAATAATAGTATACCTCCTATTTCATAAAACGTCAAGTTTTAAAGCTCACTTAACAACAAAATCCTGAATGATAGATTTGAACTAAATGGTGACAATAGAAAATTCCCAGCATTATTGTACACAATCTGCCTACTATCACATAAAAATAAAAATGCAAATTATATTACAACTTCTCTCTATCGCAACGTCAATTAGTCCAAAGGTCATTACAATCTTTATTTAAAATTCCTGTTGCAACGCCGATGCAAGTGTCGTTTCGCGCTTTAACCAATTAGCTTCTCATTAAGTCCGAGCTACTGACTCGATTAAATCAGCGGCCAATCTGAAAATTTTTCCGCGCGCATTTTTGGCGAGGATTGATATGGAAAATTTGCGAATGCGCAACCAGACGGTTCCATGTGTTGCGACAATATGCAATCGCGTGTATACGAAACCGCGGCTTCAATTATATCATAAACGGAATTTGATGCAATACATTTTGTTTGAGCATTAAATCGCGCATCGGGCCGCACGAGCCGCTCGTTAAGTAGAATTAAAACCGAAAGCGACACGAGAGAGACAGAGAGAGACAGAGAGAGAGAGAGAGAGAGAGAGAGAGAGAGAGAGAGAGAGAGAATATTGTACGATTTAACGACCATCGATTATCAACGCGAGTTTAAATTGAGCGCGAATACAATTATCCTGGCAGATTTTACAATCTCGTTAGACATATCCTTTTCACTGGGCATGCGACCGATTTAATTTCGCACAAACATTCGCCGTTGGATAATATTTCTCCTTTGCGCTGATGATCCTCTAGGCGACAATGTTTCATAATTGCGGTGATAAATACATCTCTCGGGCCAAAATTTCTGCTTTGATAAAAGTAAAACTATTAACGAAAATATACATTTTAATGGGAGAATCGAATATAATTTCTATATATTATTTTTTGTTTTTAATATATTAATAAGATTATGAATAGGTAAAAATCGCTTTTAATAGCAAATTATTTTAGTAATAATAGATCACAATTAAATTAATTTATTATTAAACAATAAAAAAATTAGCGTTTATATTTAATAAAATATACAGAACAATTGTAAAATATTGGGCATGGAAATAAGTTTCTGCCCTTTTCAGAAAGGTGTGGTTAGTGGTACTATAAGCTTTATGTTTGATGGACCGGCTATACTTGTGTTTTGAAAGTGTACGTATGAACTTTGAATCGCAGTAGTAGACATTAGTTTGAAGCGTAAACATTTTTTTCTTCTTTCGCGTCGAAAATGGCAACATTTACCCCAACGAAGCAGCACTTGCGGAAAGTGTTACTCCATTATTATATTCTGAAGAAAAGTGCTGCTGAAACGCATCGAATTGTCACTGGCGATAAAAAATGGATCCACTACGACAACCCCAAACGACTGAGATCATGGGTGATGCCAGGTGAACCAGGTCCACCAGCTCCAAAACAGAATATCCACAGTTCGAAAATTATGTTATGCTTCTGGTGGGATCAAAAGAGCGTTATTTATTATGCGCTTCTGAAACCATCCGAAACCATCACTGGGGATCGTTATCGACTGCAGTTAATACGTTTGAACCGAGCTTTAAAAGAGAAACGGCCGGAATGGAATAATAGGCACAACAAGCTGATTCGGCTATACGATAACGCTAGACCCCGCATTGCGAAACCGGTCCAAAAATACTTGGAAAGACTGAGTTGTGAAATCTTGCCCTATCCGCCGTTTTCACCAGACATTGCTCCTTTGGATTTCCACTTGTTTCGGTGTTTCCATGCAGTCGGCCCTTTCTGTAAAGCGGTTCACTTCTCATGAAGGTATCGAAAAATGGCTTAATAAATGGATCGAGTCGAAAGAAACTGATTTCTTTCATCGAGGAATCCGTTTACTACCTGAAAGACGGGAGAAAGTTGTCGCCTCCAATGGGGCGTACTTTGAATAAAATCATTTTGTATTTCTTTGTTTAAATAAACGACAAATTTCCATTTAAAAAGGGCGGAAATTTATTCCCATATCCAATATGTGGAAAACATATAGAACAATTTTTTAAAGAATAATTATTTATAAACCATTAAACAATCTTATGGAATTAACTTTATGTTAAACTGTTAGACTAATTAGTGCTTAAAACAAATGCGCCATCACAGAGATAAAGATTTAAGTTTAATATTTTAACCAGTAATACACACACACATTTTAAACAAATTTGAGAAAGCATATGTACATCTGTCAATCAATTAGAAAATATAAAATTATCTTATAAGAAAAACAATAATTGAATTATTATGTCTAGAAAAATTAATTTTTTATGAGTAAAAAGCAAAAACAAAGAGAGATAAGAAAAGTCGATTGAGTCAAAGAGACGAATTCTACATATTTCCGTTTGTGGATATTCGAGATGAAGTGGCCGTCCTCTTAGTCGAGAACGAAGACGGACCGTAATCCTGGGGAATACGTGAGGCGGAATTCTGATTTCTTAAATAGAACTCCAGGACTCACAAGGCCAGGATGAAAAATTTACCAAGATCTTGGGGTAGCTACCCTGTAAACAGCGATAGACTACACGATGGGCGAAATATAGACTCACACAGCAACCTGAAAAATCGTTAACTCTCTATTGGGTGTTTCCCGAATCAACTAATGCTCTGCGAGAAATGTATCTTTTTGATAAATATTTAAAATTACAAATTAATCACGTCTTGCACATGCAAATATAAGTCGCTTCTTTTTATGATCTAATAAAAAAAATTAATAAAATTCATAAGACTCACATGTGATAATCACAAATTCGAAGGAACAAAAGACTAAAAGCCGTGACAGGATGTTAATGGCTAAATAATTTTATTATAAATTTATTGCGGAAAATTATTATTACTTCAGCCAGGATTTGAACTTGGATTTAATTAAATCTTAAATGTTCTTCAGACTTTACCCCAAAAACTTTAAAACTTAATGAAAATTTTCTATTATTATATTAATTCTTCTATACAAATATCTATATGTATTTTACTGTGATTTAATCGACTACTATCATTTAATACAATATTTCAAAAAAGGAAGCAACAAAATTTGCCAGAGAAAGTTTCGAATTAAGCTGCAACGGTCAGAAGAGACTGCCGGACCACTTTTATCCTCGCTCCCTCTACAACCTTCATCCTCTCTCTTTCCTAAAATCAATAGGTACGTCACCGCCCGTCACGCTATGTATTGTGCAACGTAATTGTTGAACGATTAAACAACATATATTATAAACCACGTTGACATGCACTTATTAATGTGAGCGATCCCGTATCATCAACATAATCGTTTGTAAAATAATATATGTTGCAGGTCTAAGTTTTTATTCTCGCTAATGTCAAACGATCCAAAACTTTGGAATATAATTATTGTATGTCTTCATAAAAATAAAGAGATATAAATGCGGTTTCATAATTAATTATAATAATGTATGAAATATTAACGTACATATACATACATATATCTATCGATATTTTTATTCATATATCGATAAAACAAACTCAATTATGATTATAGCGAAATTGCTAAAGAATGAATCATTTCTACAAAATTATTAAAAGATCTGCGAGATACGCACGCACACACACACACACACACACACACACACACACATGTTACAGACCTTTTAATAATTTTTTCATTCTTTAAAAATTTGCTATAATCATATTTGAATTTATTATATCAATATTTTCATAGAAATATAATCCTTTTACCAACTGCAGTCACGATGATATCATTACAATTATCTGTCCAATTATTTTCTTTCCACTCAAACAACGTTTGCTCACCGCGTGCCGACGGTTTCCTATCGTAAAGTCGCACGATTCGTTCAGTGAACTGGGGGCGATGCCTTTATCTCTTACACGAATTAATTTCAAGGACGAGGACCTTTTATAACAGACGAACCTTACCTCCGCGAACTCAATTTATGCTTAAACAAGAAGCATCTTCGCATAACTTAGCGTTGCGTGAAACACGACATCAAAGGGAGGAAGTTTCTCTTTCGGAAGGTCCTGTGGTCTTACTGAGCTTTAAAGACGTGAACGAGTAGGAGGAAAAAGGGTCGACCAAAAAAGAACATCCCTGAAGACTCGTCAGTTTTGTCAAGAAATGCGCCGCTCTTTTATTTTGAAACAAACAGATAATATAAAAAATAATTTGTTGAATCACATTACAGATGTTGATAAATAGATAATTAAATTAATCGTCAAAACTCTTCATTTACCTGTATCTTTATTTTGAATTAATTATGAAAACCTAAAAAATTAATTCCAAAATCAACTTTTTCTGTTACTTTTTGTTAAATACTATGTATTATACTTACATAGTATAATACATCTTTAAAAACAAACACTTATAATATTTATTATTTTATACACAAGCTATTTATACTTTTGAAAATAATAGAATATTGAATCAATTATTTATTAATAATTGATCCAATATTAATAATAATACATACGTAACACAAACTGCTTTAATTAATAAAAAATAAAAGTTTTATTCGAATCGAACAGCAGATAACACTTCTCTCAAAAAATTATAATATGAACTAGTTAATATACTTATAGATTTTCTTACATATCTTCTTATCATTTCATGTAGCAATGGAATATTGAATTTGGATTAATTTTCAGTTGATAATGAAGGAACTATGAAAACCAGTGAGCTTTTATCGGAAAGGAAACATTCTACATTATTGAATTCTACGAAGAAATTACATACAGGGTGAATCAGAGCATTTGTTACAACTTTTTACCGTAGGAGATGGATTACCGACCACAACTGTAGCTAACCGAACTCTGCAGCTGACATCTATGTAGATGTGCAGAGTATTAGATTATGTGAGTAGGTAAATACGGCCACTTCTTACCCAGAACCTCGAGAGGGAAAGCGGGCAAGGGGTAGCTGCGGTGTGGGGGATGACATCACAGATGGAGAGAGATCGGCGTCCTAGATAGAAGGGAAATATTTTGTCTTAAGGGGATGCTGAAGTGATTCTGCACTTTTGCACCTTTCTAACCTAAAAACTGTCAGTTCGCGGAAACATTTGTGTAATATACAAATTAAATGGCTTACGTGTACAGATCGAAAGCAGCTTGCTATTCCGGTCAAATGAAAGAACAATATGGCATCACTGAAACTAAGTTTGTAAGTCTAATAAAAAATAATAGTGAGCAACACACATACTACATGTACTGTATGTATGTGTTGCTCACTATTATTTTTTATCAGACTTACAAACTTAGTTTCAGTGATGTCATATTGTTCTTTAATTTAGCCGGAATAGCAAGCTGCTTTCGATCATCTGTACACGCGCCATTTAATTTGTGTATTACACAAATCTTTCCACGAAACAGACAGTTTTAAGTGCAAAAGGTGCGAAAGTGCAGAATCACTCCAGCATCCCCTTAAGAATACACATTTAAAGTTTATATTATTTTTCTTATAGTTTCACCCATGTTTCCTATAGTTTTTCTATGATTTATAGTTATTTATATTATTTTTTAGATTTCGGTCATTTGAGTGAGCCGATTTCATCGATGTTTCCAACGGTTTTTCCGTGATTTATGGTTATTCTCATCTCACTCGCTCCTATTACTGTCTCGTTTGCTCTTATAACGACAGTGTTTTAAGATATACATCAAGTATATCAGCAACAATTATATTAAAACCAATTATATAATTTATTAGTAGTACTGGTAATTTCCTTCAAAGGTTTCGACATTTGAACTTCGAAACTTCGAAACTTTGAATTACTTCGAAGCTTCGAAAAATTTATTCATATAAGTGGCGAATTTATTCAAAAAATACTAAAAATCTTTGGAATGTTTAATCGACACAACTGGTTAAATCGACACTAAGCTTTATTTGTTGAATGTTACATCCACTACGTTTCGACTATACTAAAAATATTGCAAATTAAAAGTATTAATACTATCCCATACGGCACAGAAATATTGCAGCAACATTGCAGAAATATTTCTTTGCAGCATTGCAATATTGCAGAAATGTTGCAAAATGTTGCTGCAACACTGCTGCAATCTTGCAGCAACGACAAGACTCCTCCACAAGAAGTGCCAGTCGCTTGTCCAGGCGCTAGCCGCCTCTCCAGAGCGCCAGCCGCTCTTCCAGGCGCCAGTCGCCTACCCGAAGCGCCAAGCGCTCATAAGACTCCTCCACAAGAAGCGCCAGTCGCTTGTTCAGGTGCTAGTCGCCTTTCCGAGCACTAGCCGCTCTTCCAGGCACCAGCCGCTTCACCAGGGCGCCAGCGGACGCAGCCGCAGCCCGTACACTTGCAGACCAAGCGTCCCAGGGTAGAAGACCTACCGCCCCTACCGGCCGGGCCGTCGGCCAGGCTCGTCAGCGCCGAAACCTCCGAGAGATCTTCCGGAGCGGTCCAAGACGCGGACAACCAGACAAAGTTCAGGGGTGTTCGACACCCCGCTTGTAAGTGCAAATGGAAATAAAGAATTGAGTTTATACAACCAAGCGTCATTGGCATTACCTTCCACTACCCTTCCAGTTGCGATCACCCCCACTGCGTAAAACGTAGTAACATATAAAATAAACGAACAGGCCAGTACGGCCATACAGAGAGGCTAAAGACACATAAAATATATTTTAATCTTGGAATTTAGAGGCAAGAAAAATGTATATGTATATACAGGGTGTCGGATTCGATTTGGACGACTCCAAAGATTATAGTAGATTGGGTCAAACTGAGAAGAAAAGTTATATACCATTTTACAAAATCCGTAATTATTATCGCGTAATTAAGAAAGAATAATACGATATGCGAAGCGGCGCGGGCATAACCGATCAACTCGACTGTCGCCGCGTGAATGATACTGCGTACGGCGGCGTAAACACCGTAAAAACCGAGCGCGGATTCCAAGAAATGACGTAGCGCCGTGAACACCTCAGTCGAAAACAATCTATTGGAATCCGTGCTCGGTTTTTACGGTGTTTACGGCGCCGCCGCGCCGTACGCAGTATCATTCACGCGGTGACAGTCGAGTTGATCGGTTATGCCCGCGCCGCTTCGCATATCGTATTATTCTTTCTTGGTACGCGTTCGCGACAAATGCGGAAAGAAACCGCGATCGCTCTCCGTGAATAATCAATGATCGATATCATCGTGCGATCGTTGAATTACCGCGATTTGTGTCAGTGATTTGTGCGGCTATCAGTGCGACGATGTAATCGAACAGTTCGCGTAGTGGCAATCGAACTCACAATCAGTGACAATCGGACTCGGTGAAAACCGAACAAGTGGCATTTGGATACAGTGATAATGACAAGTGACTTTACAAATGGAAGTGTATATTCGCGAGTGAAGTGGATACAGTGACAGTGACAAGTGACTTTACAAACGGAAGTGTAAATTCGCGAGTGTGTCGGAGGACAGCTGAGACGACACCTGAGTGGAGGAGGAGGCATCGGGCGCCATTGCAGAATCAACGTGGATACATCTCCGCCGCTGCGCATCGTGTCGGTGAGTGAAAAGTTTTTTATTAAAGTATTTTTAGATCGTAGATTGTAGATACATTTCGTAGATCCGTTACGTTAAAATGGATAGGTTACAAATAATTTCGCGTTTTAATTAAATAAATAGAGCTCTACAAGTCAAAGTATGTTGAGCTCATTTTTGACGAATATTATCGATGTATTCGGCCAACTAGTCTCTCGTAGCCTATTTATTTTTAATTAAAGAATTGATATACATATGTATAAAGTAAATTAATATGACGTATT
>NW_011967221.1:1682051-1706070 GCF_000949405.1 Vollenhovia emeryi
TGATTTTTAAAATTTCGTATCTCGATAACTATTCGTCCAAGCGCAAAATAGTACAATACTTTTCTGTTTGTCTTAGTCCCCTCTACCTTCCCATGACCGGACGTCAAAGTCTTGCGTAGCACCCTATAATTGGTTTTAATATAATTGCTGCTGATATACTTGATGTATATCTTAAAACACTGTCGTTATAAGAGCGAACGAGACAGTAATAGGAGCGAGTGAGATGAGAATAACAGCAAGCGAAGAAGACTCGAGGATCGGGATTCTCGCTCGCTCCCGTTATGCCCATTCTACACCTAGGGATGATCCTACTTTTACCACATCCGATACCCCTTCTATACCTAAAGCTAATCCTACTTGCAGCTTATCCGAGGGAGTAGTATAAAGTGTAAAAGGGTACACTGTAGTTGTACTTTGGTACGATTGGAAACCAACCAAAGTGTAAACCTTTTACACTTTATACTACTCCCTCGGATAAGCTGCAAGTAGGATTAGCTTTAGGTATAGAAGGGAGTATCGGATGAGCCACAAGTAGGATCATCCCTAGGTGTAGAATGGGCATTACGAAAAATTAATAACACTCTCGTGTTACCGACATTTCATGCATGCAGCACGGAACACAACCAAAATTGGGCACTGGCATTACCCGCTTGAAAAATGGGCGTAGCACAGACACGCACCAAGTAGAGGCTTTATCAGCAGTGCTTGAAAATGGGTGTAGCGAAATAGTTTCAAAAATAAAAATGGGCGTAAGGCGCTGGATTCAACCGTGCGAAAACGGTATCAAGTAAAACGCCGGCGCGGCCGCTTTCAGGTTTCTCTCTGGTAATGATCAGCTGAGCGCCTCGCCTAAACGTTTGCGGTAAGTTACGCCGTGCGCCGCTCCTGTCTGCCTTTCATACTGGTTATTCATTAACTATTACTTTCTAAAATTCAAGAACTAAGCTTCGGAGAGAAATGTGGTAAAGGAAAAATTATCTGAGAATTCAATCAGGAACATGACATGTTTAGGACAAACTTTAGTCTTGAATCACCCTGTATATCTGAATCTATTATAACAATGTAAACTAACAAAGTATAAGTGTCACCCGAACAATAACTACATGATTCAATTATTTGAAAATATTTTGTTACAAAAAGAGCATTTCTATCTTCTCTACAAAAGTAATGATATCGACAAATTGTATAAACTATAACAACGGATATTTTTACAAATTACAATATTTTATTCAATATAATGCAAATTTAAACAAATTTAATACAAATAAATATTTTATTCAGAAATGGCCTTTTCTAATTTAATTCTTGGATACATGTCGGTTGTAACTCACATTATTGTTTATTAAAAATACTTGGTTGGAGCAGTATCAAGATAAAATAAGATAAACTAAAATAAAACAAGATAAAATAAGATAAATAAGATAAAATAAGATAAAATAAGATAATAAAATTAAGTAATTCCACCGGGCATTAGTAGACATTGGTGTACATAATTTTGATCAGTTTACCCCTTGGACTGATCCCTAAAGGAAACTATTAGTTCGACTTTCGTAAAACTTGCTATATAGCGGTTTTTCATGGTATTGTATTCTAATCTGAAACCAAAATAAAAAAAATGGCGAAGCCAAAATAACGGCTCTTACGACCCAAATTTAAAAAAATAATACAATTTGATTAAAACTCACTTTATATAGATTTTTGAGGTTGCTAAATTCGATTCCAACCTCAGAATTACAAAATTTAAAGTGGCAGGTCCAATATGAAAGGTGGGATCACTCACATAGATAGAAAACATGTACGTACGTACACGCGCAAAACTTCAGCCTTCGTTCGAAAATGGTTTAAAATCTGTAAACACTGCCCGAAAAACGGGCGCATATACATGTCTTTTCTATTTCAGCGTGTCTCTACCACTCGATTTTCCAGTGAGTCGCATCCCCTCGAGTATACAAAATGACTTGAGCGTATACTGTTCTGAGCAAATCTGCTACTTCGAATTTTGTAATTTTAAAGATGTAATCAAATTTAGCAACCTCAAAACCTATATAAAGTGAGTTTCGCTTAAATTGTATCACTATTTGAACATTAAGTCTACTTCATTGAATCTACTACGTAAATCTTAAAATTTTGGAATTCTGAATTTGTAAAGAGCGACTCAAAAACTACAAGAAAAATATGGTTTTAATATTTTATTCCCACTGGAAAGCCCCCATTCTGAAAAGGTTAAACAAATTAATTTTATATTTCTGATACCAAATTTGAAATCAGAGATGCTGGAAATTGCTTAAACCATGAACACCTTGTATGCATCCTAGCTTAGTTTCTTATGTTTATTAAAGAATTAATTATCTCTCTCAAATTTGTGGAGTGAAAATACTGCCATGGAGTGAAATGTTTACTCCATTGGAGTTAATATTCACTCTGTTGGAGGAAATATTCACGCAAATAGGGTGAACATTTCACTCCATGGCAGTATTTTCACTCCACAAATTTTAGAGAGATCGGCATTATGCAAGTATACTAATGAAAATCAATATTGTATTCTCATTTATCCCGTATCGTTGGATTCACTTATCGATTTTGACAACTTTGAACCTTCATATGTCTGAAATCGTTCCTATGTTCAACTTAAAATTTTTCCCAGAATCAGCTACTAATTTAGACCATAATTTAATTCGACCTGCGAGGTCCACCAAATGGGCGAAACTTGTGATTGCTCTTTCTTCAGAGAGGCTAAGGAAATAACCAATACTATTTCATAACAATTAAGTATAAATTCTTTGTGAAATACCTTTTATATGTTAAGACACAGAATATTTCCTTCGAATTTTATTCCGGATTAAAGAAAGATCAGCTATACAATTACGATTAGTCTGAAACTTATTAGGGTCAGTGAGAATTTTTTCGAAACTAAAGATGTTTATGTGTATCTATTTGCATCATTCGCAATCCCGCCTTGAAAATCGTAGCGCCCGAAAATTACGGCCAGCCCTGGCTCTCATAGAAAATGTTTCCCCTCCTTCGTTTTCCACCAACGCCACTTCCACTCACTTTCTCATATACACGCGCCACACACACGACGCACACAAATAAATTCAAACACACACACATCGTCCACCACTCCAAGAGCCTCACCCTTGCTAGGTTACCCCTGCCATCCCCACAGGCTGTTGCGGTCCGCTGAATGGCCGAAAGTGGGGGAGTCCCTTTTAGCAGCCCACGCAATCAATAGCAAGACCTGCCGCTTCTACTGAATGGACTTGGCGCGCCCGCCGTACCCCTCGTCATCCTAACCCCCTCCTCTATATTGATTACTACGCCGAGGGTGAGCTAGTGCGAGGGCGTGCGGGGTGCCGCTCTATCGATCGGGCCAGCTGTATTACTGTTCATTCATAAATTTTCGGTTTTCACTCGTAATGTTGCTGCAGACTAGCTTCACGTTATCAAGAAACCTCGACACGTTGGTGCGTATAACTTTACAGACTATTCTCATAAACATTGTTTATGAGAATAAGCATGTTTAATTAATACTTCTATAAATGACTGTCAATATTAAATAAAGTCTATCCAATTACTTTATTCTTTTCTATATGAATTCAATTAGGAAAGTAACTTTAACTAATTCTTACGATCTCTTTTTTTAAATCATGCCTTTAGAAGAATATAGAGGAAGACAATTTGCGTTAATTTGAATTGACTTTTATGAAATTAAATTAAGTAATTATTGATATTGAATCAATATCGTGCTAAATCTAATTAATTAATCTTTCGGAAGTCTTTCGCTTCCAATCAGATTAGCTAACATTGTTTAACTGACTTCCTATTTTTTCAACTTTATTTCTGAACAAAAAGAGAATTGATTAAATTCATCATCAATACATTTCTACTTACATTTACGCGCGCGCGTGTGTGTGTATGTGTCATGAGCTTGGTATGCATATGGATACCAAGAATGACTTGTTACAAGCGAGATTCGAGCGCCCATGTTCCATCGTGGCATTTATAGGGCAGCCAGTAGTCACGTCGTCCCTGAAAGCGTACAGTAACAGACGAGTGAATGGAATTGGTTCGCACATTCTAGACTACAAACTCGTACTTGGACTCATTTCGGTCTGATTTCAGCCAGTCTATTAACTTTCCTGATCTCCCTCAGTTCCAATTGGCATGTCTCCTCTCGCGGGAGCGGGAATCTTTAATTTTAATTCAATTTCCTGTTCAATCTCATTCACAGAACGTCACTGTACGTTATGAGCTTTCGGGGAAAAGCTTCTCTCTGATAGTTTCAAAGAATCGACCGCAAGCAACGTCCCTCTCAGGAATTCGAGGGACGATCTTTTATTTTTAATCGGAGAATTATTCGATGCAGATATGACCAGTATACAGGGTGGCTCATTTTATAATAATCAATTCACTCAAATATCTCAAAATGTATAAGTTCCAGAAGATAAGTTTCAGACAAAAGTTGTAGGGTTTCAAGTAACGTTTACATTACTCGTGCACACATTGCTGGAATATATTGTATCTATACATATATAATGTACAAGAACATATATTATAATAACATAAAAGTCCACAAATATTGCACCATATGGCAAGTATTCAATCAAAATATTTACTTTTACGGATACAGAACCAAAGTACCTGATATTTTTATGCATTTTATGTGTTCGTAAAATTAATCCTCTTCTAAGCTAAACCTCCGTGTTTCGATGATAAAGTTACTTTCTCGATCCTTACAACAAATTGCAGGCTTATGTGGTGTTATTCGCGAGGGCGGACCCCTCGGGATATTCAATTCGCGAGAAATTGTCTACACCGATGTTGATCCACCGTTCAGAATTATTGACAGGACACTAAGCTACCAGGTTGGATTTCAGTATCGTGTAGACATCACGTGACGTGTGGATTTAAAGGTGGGTTGTAAGAAATGTCGTAGGCGAGGCGAAGAGAGAGATTTACGATGTCATAGAGTGTGACAAAACAGACGGAGGGTGTATGTCAGTGCGAAGAAAGACACTCATTGTCAGACAGAGGATTCCTATCTGTTAAAAGAGAAAGTCGAGGTACAAAGAAGTTAATGAACGCTAATATTAACGATGCTAATATTAACGGATTCATTCGTGCAAACAGAAATTGTATTGTCAAATACAACTTCTTCGTAAAAGTATATTGTTCAAACTTTAGTTTTACAATGACTACATTTTTTATACTGAAGCGATTATTTACAAAAGTTTCGCATGGCGTTTACGCTTACCAGAACCAATAAGATTTTCATAACTTTATTTTGTTATTACTTAATTTCCATATGACACTGTTCAACTATCCTTTTTATTTCGCTTTTAAAAATTGTACGGTCTTATCTTTTGATGGCGATACTTTTATAGGAAATGAGGTAGTAATCTAAAGTGATAATGATATTATAGAAAGTATTATTAGATTTTCTAATACGGTAGTGTAATGGCCGCCGTAGGGTGCGCAGACTAGAGCGCACATTCGTTTTCCGCAGGCTGGAATCTAATTATGCGATGTATCGCTATCACTTAAAAGGACAATCACGAGATTCTCGGGAAAATTATACTCATATTTCTCCTTGACTCGCGCCACCGAGTATCGTGGGTGTAAAATTAATAAATTCCATTTATTAAGACAATTCGCAGCGGCCGAGATTTTTAATTCACTTTACGCTACGATGGATTCCCGCGGGCAAAGGCTACTTTCACGCACAATTATTCTGCGAATAATTAACGAAGATAGACAGTTCTGATTACATTTTCAGATAAAAATTAAGCAATACTAGCAAGGGCCATTTATTTATTTAATTCGCTTATTGAAAAAATAAGACAATAGAAGCCAAGCGAAATAGTTACATGGAATAAATAAAGAAAATTAAAATATAAAAAGGGAAGGGGGTAAAATGCAGTCACATAATTATAAAAAGTCATGATTACGGAAAGAAGATTACATGAGCACTCCATATAAAACAGTATGGAAACTAATACATGGAAAAACAGGTTTCCGTCTTTCGGAAGAGACGTTAAGCCGTTGGTCCAAGGATAACAGCTGTGTGAACTACACCACGCAGCTCAGTGCTGGAGATGTCGAATTAACATATGTTGCCAATCGTTTAAATTAACAATTCTTGAACGGTTCGACTACAAATGAAACAGAAAGCACTGCAAACGTAAGACAACGTAAAGACGGCGTCTTTTGAAAAAATAAATTTTCTCATTGGACAATTGGCTACGTCCCGACACCCGACAGCGACGTACGACGTATTGTATAACAGGCCTAATAAAACTTAAGCCCGTATCAAACTACGGATGGAGATTGGAATTAGATTAACCAATTTAACCAATCACAGTAAAGTTTACTAATCTCAAGTTTAGTAACTTTTACTCTAATTGATCAAATTTCAATCTAATCTCAATCTCAATCCGTAGTTTGATACGGGCTTTAGAACATAACACATAACTTCACTAAACTCCGTTGGTTACGTAGACACCATAAGTAGCATTTACAATGTTAATAGTCAGTTCACGCAACATACAGATTTCGAGATAATTGTAGTCACGATTCCGCCCCGGAGATACAACGACTCCGCCCCGGCAATTAAATTCGATTTTTGCACTTTTGTCGTTTTTATTTTATGTTGGTTGAATAAAGCAACGCAGACCAAAAATGTTTATATAAATATTGTAGCCAAGAATTCACTTTATCACATTTTGTTAAAATTATTAATTTTGTTCTAAAAGATCGGCAACAGAAAAAAGTGTCGACTTCGTCCCGGTCTCCCCTCTTATTTTATTAAAATTATTGATAATTTGTGATGAAATGGTTGAGCCAGGATTTGTAAAAACTGATTCAACTAATATACTAAAAATAGACATATTTATTGTGGCTGAATTTGTCACAAATGTTGCTAGATAGAATGTATCAGAGATACGGTTGGTTAAAGCATCTTTGTAAGTACAAAAACATATACGTATTAATTAAAATAAATAGATCATTATATTAAAAATTTCTCATATATAACATTTTTTCCATGGTGTTTTACATTAAAAGCTACTTTCCATGCACATCTAGTCAAGAAAGTTACGGTGATACAGCCATAGATTATGTTTGTTTTCGAAGGTTTGTTACGAATCTTCAATTTGCATCGTTAAAGGAAAAATATATCCTGAACACCAAGTAAAAAGGAAAAATATACAATTACTTCAGTTGTATATATGTAAATACAGAAAATGAGGTTAAGACAGCGATTTTTAATAATTAATAACTTGCTAACTAGGTATTGCGAAAATTGCAAAATCGTAGAGGACTCTTCGATTCAGTCTAATCCGCTCTATCCGTAAATAAGAGGTGAGGTGGGTATTACATAACACTCTGTATACGTTAATTACACGATTTTGAGATCGAATTTATGAAAATGCAGTCAATGCTCCTTGTTAGAATCGCTTGGCCGAGAAATTATACATCGAAGAAGTGCAATTTTCGCTTGCGGTATTTCTCTGTTGAAAGTGGGGAAATAGTTTTAGTACTCGTATAGCATCATATGCTCATAGTTTTACTCTGAAATAATGTACATCAAGTATGCCTAACATTACTAACGTGCAAAGGTTATTGCGCATTCTTGGAAATGCATGCGGCGGTCATTGAGGTAAACTGCGTCCCTGTATCTTTTGTCATTATGGAGACCGTAGGCGATCGTTTGCAGTACGAATAGCTTATCGTGTTTGCTGAATTTTCCCCTCTAGTGTCCTCTTATGTAAATTAGAGCAATCAAAGGGCGATGGTAGCTCTTAAAGCTACTCTATTTTTGGCAAACCCCTCGTAACTAATCGTTTAACTTGTCTCCCTTAAATTAGTTAAAAGTAAAACATGTAGAGGAGATTGTACGTAAATGGGTAATGTTATTAATAAAGTTAAGTTAATCGCGGTACAAAATAGAAAGATTCGAAGAAAACTACGAGAGAGAAAATAGTAAAATAAATTGAAAAAGAATTGCTGGAATTGCTATTTTTAGTCACGCTGTTTCTAGCCTAGTAACATTTTTATGTGAATTTTATATATTTTTTCCAACGCGATAAACTGCGTGTAATTTATTTATCGGTTTTAAAGCAGCTTTTAGTTGGAACAATAAAGCCACATATTTAAATTAATAACTGATTTAATATAATTAATAACTTTCAATGCTAATAAGAATTTTTTCAAATCGCTGTAAAGAATTTATTACAAGAAATGTCATCCCAGAGTGGGGCAAACCTAAACCTCCCTTAAATCCATAACGAGTATCTTTATCAATCATTAGGTCATGTAATCATATGTACATAACCAGTAAATATTAAGGAGAGCGTTTTTATTTCGATAAAATAAACATTAACAATAAGCATAGCACTTACTTTAATTAATTATAACATTTATATCTGTCCTATTTCACTTATTATTGCTTAAATAAATTCCACGGTCATTTTTTTCCTTCCATTTATGAAACCATCTAAAGCGATAGCACTTTTAAAGCTGCTTTTTTTCGCTCTGCGAAACTTTTTGTCAAATAATGTGCTTCTATTTTTTAATAAATGTTTGCAGAATAGGAAACCGCACAGAACTGCACGGCTTCGAGATTTCTTGATGCAATAAAGCATTACCTCAATTACATACTTTTAATTTAGTTCAGAAATTCTACACTTTATTATTAATATCGCAGCCTCGGTTTTTCACGAGAATACAAGTCAATCGATACGAAAGCCAAAGTTCTCGGAAATTACAAAGAGATATTTGAACAGTAATAGATACCAAATTTTATGTTACGTAGAATCAGCCAACCGAAATTTCGTTACGGAATACCTCGTGATACGAGTATGTTATGGAATATCAGGGTATTAAATGGCGATTATTGCCAATTTATTATTGCAATGTGATACGCTGCCCGACGGTAACTCCGAACGGTGCGATACGGGATGCGGAAACCCGGACGTAAAGGGGGTAAAAATTAAGCGGTCGAAGTAATGTCAGAGTAGCGGCCAGAGCGCGAGATTCATTATGCGCTACCTCTTCCCTAACAACCATAAGAAAAGAATACGAGTGACGGGGGGGGGGATTTTAATTAACACGAGAGACGTAGGGACGTAGAGGAGACGGGATTTAGCGTATGACAAGAACGGAAGGCATAAGGAAAGAACGCGGATAACAACAACAATTACGGTATCTTTGCGACTCTCAATACGGTACGCGTTCTCGCGAATTATTCGGCAAAACTCAAAATTATATCTACGGGCACTCTCGTGCCACGCCACAGTAAAGTAACACAATTTACAAATTTACGTTACGTACGTTATTTGATCAGAAATGGCAACAAATATTTATCCCGTTGAATCTCGTTATGTCGGTGCAGCTGATCGCTCAGAAAGTAGGACACACATACACCGGTATATTAAGTATGAACGATGACCAATATACGGGTGACGCCTCGATTTTACATTGTATGTCATTGTATGTCACACAAACGAAAAGGAAATGAATTTAAAACACAAATTTATGATGCGTTCGGTTACTTACTCATTACTTGACGCAAATAAAGTTTATTATACTAGGATAGACGGCAATTATTAAATTAATTATTCATTAAAGCGCTTATTGCTACTTGTCTGCCTCATTATCGCCTTAGCGCGAAAAGAAATAAAAAGAATTAAATTGGAGAACTTGGAGCTGGATTTAGAATATGATTTGCAATATTTTCTCATGATACTTAAAAACGTAACTAGAGATTAAAATAACAAATTTGAAATGTAATAAAAGCGTTTCCTTCGTTGTTGTGTAAAGTACACGAAATTAGTACACAAATATTATTGTAACAAAACAAGATATTATCTATGACAAATCTTGAAATTTTGACACTGGAAACAAACAATATTTAATATTCATTCAAAACAAAAAGAGGAGGGAAATATTTCGTAGAGGCGTCATCTTGCGTTTTCTAGTTTCAGAAAAAAAGCTTTAAAAAATTGAAAAGGATTAACTCGATTGCTAGAAGATTCATATATTTGGACGAGGAAAACTATAGGAAAGCGTCTGATTTATATACCAACTACGCATTCCAAATTTACAAATTTTTTAATTCTTGCACGAATAGACATGACTACATGCAAATTCTGCTAACAATTTACTATCTTCCACAAGTTTTGAGTGTACCTAAGGTCAAACTTAATATCTAATAGAAGATGATGCATAGTGCGCAGCAGAACTTCGCGACAACTATGCGTTCCATGTTTGTCGAAAGTACCGTGCGAACCACGAGCACCTGAATGAAGGATCGTTCCTACCCCTCCCCCCTCCATTATCTTTGTCGTTTCCACCCTTATCTACACCCCACGCTTCTCTACATTTTATCTGTCAATCCCCCTCCCCCCCCCCTCTCTCTCTCTCTGTACAGGCAAAATAGTAAATATATGTAGGTACCTAAATGAAATTTGTCTTATCATTTAGACACAAATATGTGGATTTTATTACAAAAGTATTGTTTAGATAAAATAATAAAAGATACCTTAAATTACATTTAAGTAAGACTTTTATAATTGAGCAAAAATTAAAATGCAAATAAAAATTTAATATATTGCTTTGTAAAAATATTTTTATTCAAACGAAATAACTCTCATTGTTAATAAAAATAATATTATATTTATAATGATACCTTAATTTTGTACATACACACAATCCAGTCAACGAGGAGACTATTTTCCGAAATATTTTCCAACAACACCTAGTTAATGTTAAAAGATTTGCATGTAAAATATTATTCGTACCCTTTTATTCGCAAAGAATATTTTATTAATTATAAACTTTTCATTTATATTGCGATCAATCTCGAATATTATTTGACTTACCGAGATTTTGCATATTGATGCATCGGCACTATGCAATTTTCTCAAACTCAAATCTGCATTTGTGTTTCTCGTCTGCGAAGCAATTATTGAGGATCGAAGAGGTCTCTAGCGGACCCTTCACGATCAGACTTATTAAAGAACCCATTCTTTAACAGACTGATTAATTAATTTAATTAGAATTTTGCGCATAGAAATTCATTTCGATAATGAAATACATTATAGATTCACAAAACGTGTTCGCAGTAGCAAAATTTGGTAAAAGAACGAGTGTTCTAGAATACATATTATATTATAAACCTCATTTCCTTAATATCAAAAAAAAGGAATCTCTTTTGCGTAACTTTTATCATAGATATACAACATTAATTCTTTCAACGTATCACATAACTTACGCGTTAGTAAAATATAAAATTTTTCCTACTTTGCTATTTGTGGCAACATTTGCGGTACTGCATCATCCTAAAAAGACTGTTGACGAAAAAAAAGAGAATTAACAGGCAAACGATTTATCTTAATTTCCCATTAATTGCCGCCTACATTCGATTATCCGGGATCTGTAACTTGCTCGATCCGATTTATCGGACTATTTCGAGAAGACTTCCAGGGTAGCACAATGTGCGTCACTACGGCGTGACACCCATTGTTGACACGACACACATACATTGTCCGCCTATAATGGCGTCAGGTGTGAAGCACAAAGCCCTATTTTACGAGAGAGATTCGTATTTCGATGCGAGCACCCATGAGAGAAATTGTCGATGCGAGAAACTTTTCTGATTCATTTGCCGTTTGGTCGTAATTACTCGCGCGATCGACATTGTGCCGATGCCCTTTCTTCTCGCGATAGAAAACGGCTAAAACTATTTGACTTAATGGGCGAAGCAAATTAACGCGTGTTCCTTTTGTTTTTACTAAATAAGGGCTGCGGTTTTACCAGGCAAGATATGGCAATTCATATAATCGTAGCAATTTACATTTCAGCATATTGATAGCATACATGTATATATCAAATGGAGTTGACGACATTAGATGAAACAGATAGATTTTGTCCCACCAATATACATCACTTTTATCCTTACCAAATTACATTACTCCTCACAGCAGCCAATGATAATCTTATAAAAGCTATTTTTAATGACACGAGTATTATTTTCAAGTCTTTTTGTAATAAAAGAAAATGTTTAGCTGCACAATATACAACTGCACGCTTTTCAAACTTATTATTATGTGAAGTCTGAGATACAAACTTGTAGTGCAAATCACATTTAAAACGACATAATACCACATCTCATTCGAAATAACTTTGCTTGGCTTTATTGTCGTGCGAAATAGAATCAATCGCGATACCATATTAAATTTTATATTGAATTTTTATTATAATGTAAATTAATGTTATACCTTTGTTGTCTCGCAACAAATAATATCTTAAATATTTTCTAAAGTTATTCTCGTCGTGACGTCTGTATGTGAAATAATTGCTGATATAATCTCGCGATTTACATCGCTCTAATTTTCCTGCTGACAGCGTACACTTCCAATTCAATATTAATAGATCCGGCATTGTCACATATATCTCGTTTCATTCCTCGCAATAACTAACGTTGTAACGATTCGTTCATGCTGTGCTATATTAAGCGCGTAGGCGTTCAGGCGTTTAGGCGTTTAGGCGTTTATATTCCCCGAAGATCATAATCGCGCAATCATTATAATTTGCAAAGGGTATATCGCTGTACACCGACACCAAAATCATGTACACCAATGCCTACTAATGCCCAGTGGGCATTATTTTATCCTGCTATCTTATTTTATCTTATTTATCTTGTTTTGTCTCATTTTACCTTTACAGCCCCAGCAAGATCTAATGCCCAAAAAATGCCTAGTAACGCCGGTTAGGCAAATCGGTATACCACAACTCCTCGATAATTTACAACGGGATGTGCTCACCTTCGTGACGCTGAATAAATAAAACATCACTGTTAAAGTACATAACAATATTCAATAACACACAGTTAATTGGTCAATAGGTGAAATCTTTATTTCATCAAAAGATTCGTGTATCGCTGCGAAATTTAAACCTAGCCACCCGGGCTTTTTTCGGGGGCAGGAGGTACGGCCTAGTTGTAGTCAATAGAGCTTAAAGACGCTAAGTTTCAGCTCGCCTGCGCAACAAGTATCTGGGAGTCAAAATCGTTATAGCTCGCTCGCTGCGGCTTATCGCCCCCGATTATCTTTATGGCGTCATACTCTTTAATCCTAAGCCCACAACCGTGAATGAATTTTGCAGCTTTCGCAAAGTGTCCGATGTATCTTCCGATATAGCGATTACGCAATAAATAACGAGTCCTGGAGTACTCCATGTACTCGATTTATCGCGTGAATAACCATAAGATATTTTGCATATTCTCTAATATTTTTGTATATATTCTCCGCGTGACTCTCTTTTCAAGACAAATAAATTAGACACGCTCAGCCTGCACGATCGCGAGATCGATCAGCCGTCAATTCAATCGCGCCTTTTATAACTTTTCGCCCGTCCTTTCATTCACGGTAAGATTAGGACGGAAATCCCTTTTCGAAGCGACGACTAAAATAGGAAAAGTTCCCGAACACTTTGCCGCCATAAGCTTCCGTTACTGTCTGTCCGCCTCATTGGCGTTTTTTGCCCCAAAGTTTGCAAGCTCGAAACCCGCTTCTCTTCAACACTCGGCCGTCGGAAAATTCATTAATGTAATTAAGGAGCCGCGAGAATGAAACGAACATAAATGCGGAGTCTAATGTAACTCCGTTTCAACAGAACTTCAATTATCTCGTAAATTGCGTTTGAAATGGTTGATCGATGTGAGTACATCCTCCCTTTTTTGCATCCTTAAGAGGATCCCTCAATCATCTTTTTGCCGACACAATCGAATATAGTTTTTGCGCTTGTAATTCTTGTTATTGGCTTTTATGCACAGAATAATACCAGGATAAGTTGCGGACCGCATAGCAGAACATTTTCGTACTTAAAACACTCAGTTCAGAAGTCTAATAAAAAAAATATTGGTATTTAAAATTTCCAATTTATAATTTGTACCACATTTGTGAAATAGACTTTATAAAATTGCAAAATTCTTCCATACGATTAAAATACGCATAAGGACAAAATCAAGGACGTCGACTTTATATTAAAAAAACGTTGAGAAATTAAAAATATCACTTTATAAGTGAGTAAGGTTAGCTAATCTCTAAATTTACGACTAGATTCTAGCGACTAAAATGTTATCAAATAACTTGTATAATATATAACTTAATTTTTCTATATCGCGCACGCGTCGTGTATTTAACTAGTAGTGGAAAATATAACCGATAAATAATATTTAATCCACATTGCCAACATTAGTCAACGCTCAATCGTGGGCGAACGGAACGTCTGAGAAACTTGCAGTTTCAAACGAAAGTACATAATGGGGCGAGTAACTTTCTGGATGTCGCTCGACTGTTTCTTTTTCGACATTTTCAACGTCGTAATTTACTTAGGTCAACAAGGAGCTATTACTTTCCGTACAGCGGCTCTATGAGCCCATTGGCCCTAGAGGGTAGTTCTTTTCGCAATTTCTCTTCTGACCGGCCAGAATACGTGGGCGAAAAAATATTAAGTTCGCTCTATGTAGCCACGTGAGGCTAGCCTTTGACATTTCGTATAATGCAGTGCTTACCCAGACCTCGAGGAACTGGCGTAATGGGCACATCACGTTTTATTTCCGTTTACGTCGTTGCGCTCTGCAATATTTTGCTCGTGGATTCGCTGATTTTTTGACGATTATCGGCGAAAACGTATCTCGCAGAAAATCATTTCTCGCCATGCGTTTTCCAAAACGTAAAACGAACTCTCTAAATTTTGTGGAGTGTAAATACTGCCATGGAGTGAAATGTTCACCCTATATTGGCGCGAATATTTCCTCCAACAGAGTGAATATTAACTCCAATGGAGTAAACCTTTCACACTCCATGGCAGTATTTTCACTCCACAAATTTTAGAGAGAAAGATCGCCCGAACTTCCGAAGCTCGAGGACTATATTAAGGCGATGATGTAAAAAGGACTTTTGGGTATTCTAGAACAGTTAGATCTTTTTTCTCCCTTTTCATTCGTCCACTTCTCGACGAGCTACGTTGTCTCATTAATATCGAAAAAATCTTATGAATATCGTTCTCTTTTAGATACTTTTTCGTGACCAATTTGCATCCAATTAAGAGATTAGCTAGACTGAACTTTCTCTACATTAAACTGTTTCAAAAAGTGCACAATAGCAGGATACATCTATCGATTCAACTTTGAAGATTCGAGTGATTTAATGCATGCACATGCACATGCGTCTAATTGCCTTACAATCTAAAGCCACAACATGGCGTTCGCAGTCCTGCGTCATCTCCTCGAAATAACGAGCGGGCTTAATGATCGGCCATCAATTATTCGACGTTTTGCCGCCGAAAATTTGGAGGGCTCCCCGGCCGACAACTACGTCACTGCGCCCGAGAGGGGTGCAGTTTCCCGGACGTACACTCGTCCGTAGGATGGTTTTCAGGGGAAAATTCAGCAGCGGGGCGGCACAAGGGAGGGGGTGACAGACCGAGAGGAATCCTGCGCGAAGGTGGAGTCCCAGAATCTCCCAAAAAAAGAAACGGGAGAGTCGCGGTGAGAGTGACGGAGAACGAGCGAAAGAGAGCGAGATAGAGACGCGGCGGTCGGGGTGACGTAGGAAACGGAGGAAGAGGAGGAGGAGGAGGAGGAGGAGGAGGAGGGGAGGGGAGGTGGAGAGAGGGGGTGGAGGGATAGGAGGGAGAGAGAGGAAATGGGCCGAATGAGAGCATGAACTGAGCGAGAGAGACAGCGAGGTCCCAAGAGCATCCCCGTTTAGCGAAAGGAACAGGGACCCCGGCGGCGTGGTGGCAGGATCGACGACGGGGGTGGTGGAGAAAGAGAAGGTGTCGCGGGGGTGGGTTTCGTACGGCCAAGGCAGTGGAGCCGCGGACAGTCGCCTCGACGCTACCATCTCTCTCAGTTGCTCCACAGTTTCCAGACTCGGCGGACAGGCAGGCAGGTTAGTGAATCCAATTCTCGTTCATTCACCAGCCAGCGCGTCGTCCCTCCGTCGCGCCCGTCCCATCCGCTCTCCATTTCCGCGCGCAACCTCTCTTCTCTTTCTCGCGCTCTCTTCGATTCGCACATCCGCGGCTGTTACACCCGCGCGTCGCGTTTCACGTGTCATTCTACCGGCGACCGCGACATTTTCCCCAGAGGCTCGGTGCTTTTCCCGCGGGATAATAGAAAGAAAAAAAAGAACGCGCGCGAGACAACATGTCGGAGGATCAAGCTCCGGAGGCGGTTACCTCGGACAAGTCGCGAGGAAGGGCGAGGCATCGCGGAGACTCCGAATGTCATAACTGACGTGCGTTTCGCGCTCCTCGCCGATTAAACGCGAATTAGGCGTTCGCGCTCTTGGTGACGCACAACCTGTTATGTCAACGTTATACATAAGAGGCCGCGACGCTGGCGTATGGGGACGGGCGTCGGGATTCTGAACCGACGAGGAGGAATGTAATTGTGTCTAATGAGATTGCCGGAATTAGAGCGGGAGAATTAGAACAGAGGCGTAGTTCGCGCAAGACACGAAATGTCATACGTGAAACCGAGTGACGAATGACGGATGTAACTTTTCGATAGGCGAGTTCATCGATCGGGCTCTGGTGGTGGGCGATTTTTTATTTTAAAGAAATTAAAACCTTCTAACATATCCGATTGGATTCTGATCTACAACTACTTTACGATTACAGTTCTCTCGCGAAGACAATAGTCTCCGAGAGCTTTTTAAACGGATGCTCTGAGAAATTATATTGTAATTATGTTAATGATTCATTGAATTAATAACCATTGATTAAAAACATATGTTATAAATAACATGTATGTTAGAGGAAATATAGAGAGTTATATGGATCAAAAATATAAATCACAGATTCTATGCAAAGCGGAGAAATATAAATTAAATTCACAGAGAGAGAGAGAGAGAGTGAGTGAGAGGGGGGAGACGAGGGGGGAGAAAGAGAGAGCCTTAGTTACGCTTCGTCTTACAAAGTTTGCAAATAAATATTGTAAGGTATCGAGATATATTATCGCAAATCTATCGAACGCAGCGACAAGCTGTCCTAGATTCGCTAAGGTTCAAGATTCGTTTTCCCACTCATTGTCAGATAATAGCAAGCGTAACCTTGAACGAGAATAGAATATTTTATGATTAACACCGTGCGAATCGCTACGTCCATATATATGTGTGTGTGTATAGAGTGTATGTATATATATACACACACACATATATATATATATATTTATATATATGAATGGTCATGAAACCCTTATCGCTCCATTCGGATCGAAAGTAGGTCAGTTCCAAAATTGGAAGCCGTCGATCGGCACGGAAAAGTGTTGGTGCGTTTTTTAACATATGGCATATCCCACGCATGGACGACGAAATGCCGATAGACTGTTATTCGCGTTGTTTGCTCGCTCCGGATAAAGTGTCTACATATTCCGCGCATTGGTAGCTCGGGATGGCGCACTTTAAAGCCCGGTACCAGATCAGCGAAAGAAAAGGAGTTGCGGGGAAACGCAGACGCGCGAATCGCATTTGGACTCGAGTAGATTACACATCATCGCGCGAAATATCGATGGGTTTTGCATCCTAATTACGCGCTCCACTGTCGGCCATTAATCACGGTTTAACTTTGCTAGACCGCGTTGATACGGCGCCACAATGAACAAACACGAGGCAAACGCGATAATACCCCTCGCGTTAGTCTAATGTGAACTGACAACATTTGCAAAATGTCAGCCGCGCACGGATGACGCATTTTGCGTAACTCTACTCTCGCGAGCTATCTGATTGCATTTCGATTAATCGTGCAAAATTCTACAAAATATCAATAGTCAACAAGATAGCGAGAGGCAATTAAAGCGTAATCGTGTAATTTAATAGAAATTTACCTTGCGGAAACTATACCGCAGTAATATTTTACACTGTTTTCGGAGTCAATATTGAGGATTTTATTATTACAATCTTTTTATAGACAATAGATTCTATTTCATTTCATTATGTGTATGTCTTTACTTGTCTTTACTTGTAAGCGTGATCGTAATACAATATATGTAAAGGAAAACTATAAAAGTGTCGAACAAGGAAAATGAAATTTTGGATATACAATAAATCCGAATTAAACTGTTATGATGAAAGAATGACAAATATTTTGCAATCCGCATCGTTGATATTTCGCAAGCAGCAAATAATTCGGGTTGACTGTATCTGTCGGATTCGAACCTCACTTGTTGCAACCTTTCCATTTCGACGTGTTGGCATGAAAAGGGCTTACGAGAAAGAGCGCGTCATTTTTCGTCCCCCCTTTCGCCTAGCAAATCGGCTTAGCTTTTCGTTATTTCCCTGTCGAGGCCCGTATGATTTATGAACCTCGCCGGCAACGTAATTCCTACGGAACCGTGATCGAACATGACGTATTTCACAGATAGAAGAGGAGATCGTTGCAACGATTTGCGCAACAGAGACCTTAAATCGACACTTAAATAATTGGACCGTCCGCGCGGTTTTTATTGTCACGCCTCGTCAATATCAGAAACTGCAGAATAGTTTTTATTCGATCCAGTTTCTGAGAAACGGTCCTTATTTCGTAAACGTGAATAAATATCAATATTATTTAAAAGTTCGTCTCCAGTGCAATGAAAAGTATTGGCGGAAGAAAGTAAATTATTCGATCTATAACTAACGTCTACCAACGATTTGTCATTATCAGTACGTAATAAAAACGCAAAAAATGTTGCATTACTTTGTCATAAAATAATAAAAGTGAAAGATTTATTATGAGGCAACTTGTACGTATAATAAGATTATATGATATAAATACAGAAGGCATGTATGTATAAAAGCTACAAATAAATAAGTTAATTGAGAATATCATTTCACGAGAGAAAAATATTCTGACTAATTGGAACTTCTATATATTAATATATTGATTTAAAAGTGTGCCAGCATATAATAGTACTAAAAAAACACAAGAGAAATGATAAAATTTTTCATTGCAAACGCGAAAAGTTACAAAGCAATAAATCGATTGCGGTAATTTGCGAGAGTTATTTTTAACATAATTTTTAATTGGAAAAAATTTTTATTCAATCTGCAGTGGATGTGCTTCCAATATCAATTAAATCATCCACAACATCCGACTATCCGAAATAAGAAGTGACTTTATCTAAACCTGTTGCACTTAAATTATTCGGTAAATAGAATGTATCATTTTTTAAAGTCATATTTTTTACTTTTATTCATGTGACCTTTGCAAGTTTATTGCTTATCGATAAAATATGCACGAATATTGTTTGTATCTTTAGCATTTCTATTTGTTTTACAATTAGATATTAAGTTTATTGTTATCGCGACGATTTCGTTCTTTTTCTTCTGAACAAAGACGCAGATAAAATCTGATGCGCAAAGATGAAAAAACACGAAATCGAGAGGTGTGCGATTGTGCTGGCATGCGGGGGCGTTTGGAGATTTACGATCGAATCGTATATTCGCAGCATTTACTGTTATCTCTTTTATATTGATGCGCTGTTTAGCACATCTATCATCCAGAACCGTCACGCTGGGTCGCAAGAGTCCTTTTATTGCGTGCGATGGCATATTGATATGGTAAAAGGGTCACGCTAGATAAAAATCAGGTTTCACAAACTTTTGAAATCCCCTCTGTTTATAACGTAGATCCGTTTTAAAATTTTTTCCAACTTTGGATTTTTATCTAAACGAGTAAGATTTTGTTATCCTCCCCGCCCCCCAATTTCTCATCATTTGCCACCACAAAAGGGAGAGAGAGAAAGCCAATAACATTTTTCTTGCCGGTAGTTTGAAAATAAAAATATATCACAGATTTAAAGGATTAACACTCTATCACGGTTCTTAGTCCTTGTACTTATCAAATATTTGAGCCAAACGAATTTTTATTAAAAAATATATTAATTAACTACAGACTCTCAATATTAAAATTAGGGAGTAACAAGAGAAAAGTAGGTCTTGAGAGACAAACGCGGTTTATTTGTTAATTTCACGTTCTCTGAACTTTGTGTGGATTGCGTTTTTCTTTTGTTAGTTAATTCTATCACTTATAGTTTAAATTTGATGAATACTAGCTGATTTTTTATGATATTTTCACTCAAAAACTGTGCTCATCATATATAATAAATTTTTGACAATTACCTTGTAGTAGTCAGAAAATATAAGATTATTACATTTATTTCTTATTACGTCGTTAAAGATGGTTCAAAGTAGAGCCAAAACGTACAAATTGTAGTTCGTATTGCAATGTAAATCAAAGTTAAATGAAATTCGCCTACTCACGTACAAATAACGGCGTTTGACTCTCAAGGGATTTACTTTTCCTTTGTTACTTCCTAGTTTTAAAATTATTAAATATAAGAAGACACAATCACAGTTGTATTACATAGAGAATCCAAAAATTATAATTATTATAGTTGGACATTGATGTATGAAACTTGATATACTCTTTAAAAAAATTGTAAAAAGATAGAAAATATAATTTATTTTTATAAATAAAGAACTGACACTCTTAATTAAAAGTAATAATATATAAGTATATAAATTTTAAAGAAACTCGCGAACTCTCCTTGCGGTTCGTCAAATTCTAGTTAGCATACGAAAAGTAAAGGTAAAATTTTATACAAATGTTTTTTTCACTAATGATATGGTATTCCAATAAAAATATCATGGTTAAATAAACATAATTTATTACAAAAATTGAATGTACATTTAAGGTATATTATAAATGCTGATTATAATGCACTATAGTTCAGGTATTTTTTTATTTTTACTAAAAACCGTAGGGGAGACCGGGACAAGTTGGCTATAGGGGTAAAATGACACATTGCTTATATCTTGTTTATTTTTAAAAAAAATTCAGAATCAAGCAAGTGGGGAGTATAAAACCATCTTTGACACATATGACGTAAATTGCATTTTAGTATGAACAACAGTTATGAAATAATGACGTTAATTTGTATTCTTAACTGTGGAAGTAGATTTTCACAATCTCCAAAATTTCTTTATATTATTGATAAACGTAGAATAATTTTATGTTAACTGCTATCAGTTCGAAAATATAATTAGTTGACATTTTAATGAACTTTTCAATAATATTATTTACATCGTATTTTACATATATGATCCGAAAAAAACTTTACTAGCTTTGGGGTATGTTAACCCCAGTGAGAAATGATTCGTCGATCGACGTCGAAATGGTGTCGAATCGACGTCAATTCGCCGGTGTCGATGTCGATTCGACGTCGCTTCGACGTCGATCGACGAATCATTTCTCACTGGGACACAAAAAGAATGGGGTAAGTTGACACGTCACGTTCAAACTCGCCTCGAGTCGTGGCGCACGTGTTCTACCTATTTTAAGTACGTATAATGTAGTTCTATACGTGGATACGTCTTTCAATTAGTTTAGTTTAGTTAAGTCAACTTATCCGATAGTTTATTCTTTTCATTTATATGAAGTTATTGAAATGCGAAATTATAAAAGAAAAACTAACCGATCCAGGACTTCTTCTAACGTAATGGTAAAAGCTGTCAGAAGTGTAAAAATAAAAGGCAGGTCCATAAGAAGTGTTGCAAAAGATTTTGATATTCCTTTTCGCACCTTGAGTCGTTATTGTAAGAAGATTACGGAAACAGATGTAAAAGATATTGTATCAGATATTTCTTTTCATGTTGGATATAGTTAATGCAAAATGATGTATCAATAATACAGTTGAATAAATTTTCTTATTTTTCTGTTGTCAAAGGATTGTACTTTCAAATTTTTCTAAAGATACGCACAAACTATTGTAAACAAAAAAAAGAAAAAATAAAATGTAAAAAGTGTGCTCACTTACCCCGGTCTCCCCTATATTGTGCTGTTTACCCCTTTAAGATATTAAAAAAGGAATAACTTTACTGGTTCTCTATGGAACAATCGATCGTGCACAAGAAATGATCATAAATCTTTATGCAACATAAAGTGTCAAAATCGAGTACGCAGGTGTTGCAGTTAAGTGCGCATTTATTTCTTTACTCGCTATAATCCAGAAAAAAACGAATTTAATAAAAATCCGTAACGTTCATCCTACCAACGCTATTGGTAGTTTATTGATTTTTATTTAACTCCTTTTTTAATCAACGAACCTTTACAACTGAAAGTAAAGGAAAATCTAAATAGAAAAATACCGATAAAAACAGAGAAATCTGTTGATTCTGGTAAACGTAGCTTTATAACACGTCAAAGCAACTTTTTTTTGCCTTCATTTCTAGACAATGCTCCCAGCAATACAAATTCCAAATGCCCTTAGACGCGAGAGATTTGACAATAAACTAAACTTTTCTCCATTCGTTTTTGTCGGTTTAAATGTTCTTACAAGTGTGTTTATTTTATTTTGAGCAATTTGATCAATATTTAAGATAAAATTGATTATACGATCAAATGTGAAAAGAGTGAAAAGTAAGTTACGCAAAATTAAATTATTAATTTTCTGCTATGCAGGAAACTAATAAATCTTTCGATTCATTATTTTTCATCCAGTGAGCGATAAGAAAAACAGGACGATATTACGGACAGGTAGGAAAACTTTTTATCTCTCGAGATTGCGAGCTAGTTTTTGGGCTACATCAATTCTTGTCCAATAAATTTGTAATTAAAAGACGATCTGCTCCTTGCAAATGGTGAATACTAGGCTGACCGCGAAGGCTTATGCCCGTCGCATTTGTACCAAGCGGTGTCATTGTAACAATAAGGAGAACAAGATAGATTGCCTTTAACTCGTTGGGGGAACAAATACGACGAGTCTGTCGCACGTGGCTTACGAAGTACTACTTGACTTTAGGCTCGCGTTCTGCAGCCTGGAAATAACCTACCTTTGAATTGTCGCCGGGAATAATTTGCCTTATACAACTTCGGCATATGTACCGTCGACAGTTCTCGAGAGAGAACTCTAAAGCTAACAAATTACCGGTTGAATGGCAAATACCTTTTGCGAGTGCGACTGCAAACTAGTGCATCACCGTCGTAGCGATTAGTCTCCAATGGTAACGAGTGGCTAAACGCACAACGGATGAATGGGCGAGATTCAAACGACACTAATTTTACTTCTATGCAATTTATTATTGCTACTAACATTATCAATTGTTAATCGAATTAATTCAATTGTAAAATAAAATGCGATTTATCTCCACCCGCCTATTACAATTCAACTTATAATAGCTTCTACCATCCAACTTCCAAGCATTGTAAATTAACGTGTTAATATAATTTCTTAAATGAGAATTTCACAATTTCGAACTTTGCATTGCAATATCCCCACTCATGGGGCACGTAGGAGAAAAATAAAAACACTTTTACTATACAAATCGAACCCAAGCTGTCGATTAAGTCCACTTAGAAGTTTATCGGATCAGCCGTTGTTGAGATCCGAAAATCTGAGGGCCTGCCAACTCGCGTACTCGCGTAAACTACACGGTCGGACTCGCGCGCGCGGTTCTAGCCACGCTTATACTTTGCGCGAGACACTACCGTGCCTCGTGATACACTTATATCGCTGTGTAATTAAATCAATGAATGTAATACATTGTGTGATTAAATTAATAAATGCAATAATAAATGTAAGACATTACGGAAAGCACGTACGGCGTGCAAGCTTGCCATTCGCACGTTAATTTAGATCGCCTCTCTTCGATTAAGTATGCTTAAGAAATAGGAGATAAATTTTCCCGATCTTATACAATAGTATTAACATGATGTAATGTAACTGACAATAATATATTATATACAGGGTGTTATGTAATACCCGCATCAACGCTTATTGTGGGATAGAGTGGACTAGACTAAGTCGAAAAGTCCTCTACCATTTTGCAATTTTCGCAAAAGTCAGCGAGTTATTAATTATTAAAAATCGCTGTCTTAGGCCGGCCCACTGCCCAATTCAAACGTGCGGCGAGATCGATCGATCGTTACTAGGCGCGCAGAGAGTTGTAACGATCGATCGATCTCGCCG
>NW_011967221.1:1706727-1757156 GCF_000949405.1 Vollenhovia emeryi
TATAAGATATTTATAACGGTTTTTATTGTTTCCACGTATATCATACATTTATTCTATTACTTCTTGATTAAATACGTTACAAATAAGTAGCGAACGTGATGCGCGTCGCATTCTATTCGTATTCGTAGAAATTCCAATGTGAATGACACTTAACATCACATTAGATTATTCAATTTAATGATTTACTAGAATGGAAACACGCGAACGCGTAAAGGGGAAGGAGAGGGGAGAAACGAAATAAATTACAACGTGTGGTCATTAATCGAATAATACCGTTTGTGCCGTACATTTTATATTATTTTTTATCATCAATCGAGATAAAAGAGAACAAGTGTACGATAAAAGACACTTTTGTTTTCTAAATGTAACATAATTAAAAATATAATTTAAATATTTATTTAACGTGTCATTTGGAAAAACAAAGAAAGAACCGAAAATAGTATCACTCCTGTTGATACACAGATATCATAAATATAATTAAGTATGAAAAGCATACAAGAGATAATACGAAGGTAAATAAAGCGGAACTCTGAGTGCTTTTATAAGAGAAATTAGAAGCGAGAAAGTTCCGCCGTTGCAGGATAGACATTTCATTTTCTCCAAGCAGCTTCTGTTAACTCCGATAAAGTTTGAACAGCCATTTCGGGCAGTAATTGCTACGGTTTGTTGACCAAAGGCGATCCCGAATGAATCGTCTGAATGAAGGATCGATTCCGCAGAATGGGTAAGGGTACCGCAATATTCTCGCCCTCGCGCACGTATCTCTCGTCAAGACGTCAGCCGCTTCCCGTCTACGCGAAATAAGAGTTAAACGATGTCTGGTGAGTCTGCTGCACAAAAAAATTTCACGTAATGCTCCGAGAAAAGTCTTTTCGCTATTTTCTCCATCGATTGACTTTAATTATTCGGCAACGAAGGTTATCAAGGGCAATGCCACGAGATAATTAAACGGATAATACTATTAGGATATTATTATTATAATCCCAAACTTAACAAGCGATTTATTTAATTAACGAAATACGAAGAAAAGATTCGTAAAATTATGCTGACTTAGTTACGTGGGGAGTGAGCCAACTTATAACAATTTACGTCCCTTCTCGCGACCTAATTTAGCGGTAGCAGATATCGTGCTTTCAGCTGTCGTCAACAAGCACGAGGGTAAGTGAAAAATGCACAGTGTAGCTACAAACTTTATATAAATAAAACTAGAGTACTTACGGTAATTTTATTTTTCAACATAGTTTCCTTGCTTTTCAATACACTTGTTCAGTTGTTGCACAAGCTTCTTTATGCTGTCAGGAAAAACTGTTTCTGGCTGAACAGCGAGCCACGCATGCACCGTTGTTCCTGGGCTGAGGTAAATCGACGACTTTTTTAATGTCTCTTTGCGTGGACCAAATAAGTGGTGGTTTGAAGGGGCGAGATTGGGGCTGTACAGAGAATGGCCCAATACCTGAAACTTCATTTTCGGGAGTGTTTCAACACCGTAGGCAGCAGTATGCGAAAGGTCATTGTCCTGCAACAACGCAACACCTTACGACAATAGTCTTCGATTTGCTTCAAATTTCAATAATTCAAACTTTAATAATTCAACCAGTTATGCCATAACTCAAAGAGACATTAAAAAGGCGTCGATTTACCTCGGGCCAAGAACTGAAGCACGCGGTGCACGCGTAGCTCGCTATTTAGATAAAAAAATTTTTTCTGAACATAGTGTAAGGTTGGCTATTGAAAAGCTAGGAGGGTTGGTAGAGGAGAAAGGGAGGGAATAGTTAGTAGTTGTATGCGAGATGAACAAGAAGTGTGTCGGCCAGAAATATACGAAAAGTGAAAAGTTACTGCCGTGTCTCGTGATTCCGAATTTGTACCGTTAATAATTTTGACGTATATATTTTTCTCACGATATTATTTAATTATTATGTTATTTTAATAGAATTACGTGATATTTGAGGAAGCTGACGATGCGGAGTAAAGTCACTATGGAGATCATTTATTTGCACAATAGAAAGAAATGTCAAATGATATTGAGCAATCATATTATATTATAAATCTCCAGTTGGCGGAGCTGAAATATCGATTTTATTCACTTGCTCATACATAGGACTTCCATTTCTGTGAAATAGACAAGATTGAAAAGTACGGAAGTGCTTTCGTTTTATTGCTCGAGAAATCGAACGTCCTAAGTATAGTCCAAATAATCGTACTTTCTCGTGAGTTCCGCACCTCTCATCGCGATTTTATGTTTATCGCGGTGGAATCGTTCTTTGTTCGGCTGATTTTTCTCGAGAATCTTCAATAGCGTCGCGCGTTAGCTGATGGCCGGCTGCGGGATTATCGGGCGGATCGACATGTGTAACGATGCAGATGCAAAGCTTGAATATGCATAGACTGTTCTCCGATATATATGCCATTCCTTTGGAACGTATTTACCGACGAAAACACATGTTGCTCGGCAGCGGCTTAATAATAAATCACAATATCGAACGCATCACTGCCGCCACGAGAACCCAATCAGCCATCGTACTTGAATAATAATCTTTCTCAAAATAATTATGTCAGCAACTAAGATACTTAAAAGCGCATGTGGTATATAACAAAGCTTTGGTTCTCCAAAGGAGCACTTCTAAATTAAAAATAAGAAAAATTCTTTCCATTATTCTGTCATATTGCTACAAAATAAAATATAACAAATGTTGTATAATGAAATACTGAAAATGCATTCAAACTCGCAAAAAGATAATTTTCAATCTTTACCCCTAATGCATACACTGAGAAAAATTTTCATCGGATAAACCAATTAAATAGTATGTCCGATGGTTAATTTTTCCGATTACGTTTTCCGATTAAATTATGGATATATCCGATGAAATTTATCCGATGAAATTTGATTGAAAAACCGATCAAATTTTTCATCGGATATACAATTTAATCGGACATATCCGTTTGTTATCATGTAATTGGATTATCCGATTATATTTAATCGGACATTTTTCTCAGTGATACATATGTATAGTTAATTTAATAGATCTGCTTCATGTAACTTAAAGTAATGTACATATATTAGTTAGATTTGCAAATGTTTGCAAAGCGACGAATTAATTGCAATATATCATATTAATCTTACACCAAATTGTGATAAAGATTCGAGTGCAATCGTATTTAAAGTACGCGTGCGGAATATATTTGGCGGTTGTGAGAGCACGTGTCACTCTGTTAAAGAGCTCCAAATCCTGGTGAAACCCGATAATAAACGTACAACGGCATACACGTCGCGCTTCACTACGAGAAATCATCAATAATGGATAGGTGAATTTTACGCGTTATGAATGTAAATGCGGACAATGCAAGATCTCTCCACAAAAGTGCAATAACATTCAGTGACCCTCTGGTGTAATCCGATTGCATTTCAATTGCGATGCACGTGCGTAATAATCACGCGGTGCACGGACGTGAAAGAAATGTGCACTCTGACAATCTGACTCGGAGGGAAAAAAATTAAATGTCATTAATCTTCGAAGTCCTATAAAATAATTATTATTTCCTGATGAAATGTGTAAAATAAGCCGTGCCATCATAATAATATATGTATTCTACACGCGCGCGTATTATTGGAATAACAATTTTCAACCAAATATGAAACAAAATTTATTTTTTACAATCTGACTCAAATTTTAAATAGTCTTCTCCGAAGTTTATCCGACGTTAATTAATCCACATCTCTCTCTTCCTCTCCTCCCTCCCGCCCCCTCCCCCTCTCATTCCGCATGCGCGCGCGGGCGTGTGTGTGTACAGTGAATTAATATACGTGACATATGTACAATGCTGGAAAAGTTACTTTTTAAAAGTAACTAGTTACTGAGTCAATAATATACTCTCTAAAATTTGTGGAGTGAAAATACTGCCATGGAGTGAAATGTTCACCCTATTGGCGTGAATATTTCCTCCAACAAAGTGAATATTAACTCCAATGGAGTAAACATTTCACTCCATGGCAGTATTTTCACTCCACAAATTTTAGAGAGTAACTAGTTATCGTTACTATTATAGATTCTCTAAAGTAACTCGTTTACTTTTATAATATTTCTTCGTTACAACATTAATAAAAGCAATGAAATTTTATGCTTAAAATTGCAAGACCAAAGGCAATTTAAGGAGAAAGACTTTATAATGCTTAAATTACGATATAATCCAAGTCAGCACATATCGTGCTAGCAAAATTGCGGAGGGTTGGCCATGTAATGCTTGGTGTTTCTCTCCTAGAAAGATTATCTACAATATTTAAAGTTATTCTTAAGACTATCTTAAATATAACATGGGCTATGAATATCAAAACTGAAGGTTGAGTATCCAAAAATGATGTTATAAGGATCAAAGTATAAAAATTAACGATAAATTAAGTAACTGTTAAATTCATTAGCATTACTGAAAAATGTAATTACATTACCGCTACCGTTACAAAAGAAACAAAATGTAATGCCGTTAAAACTTACACATGATCTTAATCTAAGCGTATCTCACAATCAGATGTGGTTTGAGTTAGGTTAGATTCGGTTATATTTGTGCAAAGTGCAGCCTCCCCCAAAGGGAGCAATACACTGGATTTGTTCTGGGTATTTGCATGAAAATTTTGCATATTGAAATAAACTTGTTGATTTCTTATTATGATAATTATTTTGTAAATCTGTATGTAATTTCATAATTTTACTAATAAAATAGAATATTTCAATGAGATATTTGGAATTTTAATTATTTACTTCACGATAAAATATTAAAAAATGTAAATTAAGCCAAATATAAGTGAAATTCTAATTTCTCGGAAACAACGTATTTCCGCAATTATAGTTTTGACTATATTTAGATAATACATACAATACATACCGGTAAAACTGCAGCCCAATCAGAGGTGAGTAGTTCACTAAAGTCTTATCACAAATTGTAATAAATATATCATAATTCGTACATCTGAACTGCTGCAACATGCATCTGCATACTTATGCATATATACATATAAAAATTCACAAGAAAGTGTATTGTATTAGAAATGATCAAGTATGTGTAAAAAAGATTCTTCAGCTTTAATCTTGAAGGTAAAAGGGATATGTCGTGTTTTTCTGTATTTCTCATATTCTTTGTAATGCATATTTGTTGACTTTAGCATATAGAAAAAAAAAGATACTGTAAAACTGCATTTCGCGGAGTTATTTATCGGAACAATGTCGGCACGAGCGCGAGTAGATTACTATCATCCCTGTTTTGTGAATAATGAGAGCTTTATACCGCAACGCCTGAATCCGCTCAGCGCTTCGCTTCAGCGCTGGAACAATGAGAGCTTCCGCGGCAGTGCGCTGTTTCCGTCCACACTTTTCATCGCATCGATGCACATTCCACCATACTTCTCCGAATACATCCTACGATCGGCCGGCTGATCGAATGAATCAACGAAACACACGGCTAAAATACCACGGAGATGCATAATCCCAAAGCTAATTGTTCCTAATTGGATTTCGTGCTTCCACCCACACATTTGTTCGATATTCATGTTTATGTCAAAACTATTCTGACCATTTTGCTGAAGCAATAAGGTGCGATTACATTGCAGTTAGTTGTGACTATGTAATAATGGTATTTCACAATCATAATGTAATATAAAATGATCTTATATATAAGATATTAGACATAATTTTAAATCTAATATCTTATATATAAGATATTCATGTTTATGTCAAAACTATTCTGACCATTTTGCTGAAGCAATAAGGTGCGATTACATTGTAGTTGTGACTATGTATTAATGGTATTTCACAATCGTAATATAATATAAAATTATCTTATATATAAGATATTAGATTTAAAATTGTGTATGTATACAGTTTTATTGCTGAATTAATTATTGTTTTGTAATGTTGAAGCATTTGATATAATCAGTAACTTTTACCATGTGCAAATGAGCAGTGTCCACCTGCTCCGTGTCCAACATTATGGTCTGCAACTTTTCAAAAGAACGGTGTCCATTTGCGCCGTGTTCAACTTTACGGTGTGCAACTTTTATGTGTCAAAAATTTCTGTGTCCAAATGAACCGTGTGCAACATTCCGTGTCCATTTGCACTGTGTCTATTTGCGCAGAGTCAACTTGTACTGTGTCCAAGTAAGCCTCTCCCGTAATATTACCCTCATGGTCCTATTTTGCGTCTTTTACAATTTATTCAATTGTGTCTCTCCCATTACTAATTAAAAGTGAGTGTGAGAGAGAGAGGGGGGGGAGCACAATGCAATTTTCGATACTTGAAGAAAAATGATATCTGTGTCAAGAAGTTACAGACGATCGCCGCACGTGTAGGTATGTACGTACAATAATATCGCATCGGAGAAAAATAAGAAAAAAAGGTGGACCTACACATTTCAACGTCGCAGTTACCGGAACAAATAGCGCTCGTTTCTGCAAAAATTGCTTGAGCGATACATCGGTTAAAGAATCGAAACTGCCAGCTCGCGTACCCTTTGCGACGAGTGCCCTCGATGTCTTCAGCGACTCGCAAAATTGCCGGAGCTTTGCTTAACAGGCGCTAAGAGCGGGAACCTGCGTCGCAAGCTAAAAAAGAACTCTGAACATTCCGGCCGGGATGCAATCGAACGGGAAACTCGATCCCCCAGTTCGATTTGTCAACGTTATTCGAAAAACGTGATTGGCGGGAAGAGACTGCGGTTCGCCGATCCGATTTACATTACATTTCGCGCGAATTCGATCGGATACGGATTCTCGACGACAAGCGTCATTAAAGTACTCCAGCTTTCTCGAACTGGTTGCCACTCGACACGCGCTAGTGCTTAATTAATGCAAATGTGGCACAAACATCTTGTTGCTCTGCACATTCGGTCTCTCTATGAACTCTTAGTAAAAATTTGGAGCTTCTTGATGTACGTTTCTTGATGCAAAAAGAAACAAAAATAGCAATCGGACCGTCAGAAAAAAAGATATATTCTTCTCTCGTAATCATAATCAGATTCATAATCTATTCAGTGCAAAATGAAGATAATGTAAAATTGCGCAAAATTCTCCCTCTAACAGGCCCGTATAAAACTCGCACAACTTTCAAACTACTCATCATACAATAATTCTTCGTTAAATAAGTTAATTGTTTTTCTAACTTAACAATAATGCAACCAGATATTAATTTAACGGATTTTATAGGAGAGTTAAATTTTACTAAATAAAGCAATAAACTGTAGAGAAGAGCGTTTTCTACCATATTATTTTAACTTACTTACGTTTAAATAAAATGAACCCTAATATACTTCACGTACTAAAATTAATTGAAAGACTAATGTATCAATCATTCTAGGCGTTAGTTAAATCATAGCTTACCTGTAGCTACGTAAGGTTGCATTTTCTCCACCTTAAGAAATTGTTTGAAAGAAGCTTCGAGGTAACCACATGCATTAGAGAATGCATGAAGGTGCAGAGTGTTCCAGACCACCTGTGCAGAGTGTAACGCACCACCTGTTAATAATGGATTCCAGAGTTTTTCAGATAAAAATCCTACCAAAATACCGAGGATATGATAGTTTTTAAATGGGAAATGTTTCAAGTTGACAAATCAAGTTGTCCGAAATTCGCGCAATTAGGCATGTCACATTGCACAGTAGTTGAAGGTATATTTCTAAGCGCATCAATTCAGACAGTATGTATGCAAAATTATATTAGTTTCGAGAATATATTTGAAGCCTGTATCGGACGGACTGAGATTGAGATTAAATTGAAATTTCGGTAATTAGAGTAAAAGCCACTAAACTTGAGATTAGTGAATTTTATTCCGATTGGTCAAACTTCAATCTAATCTCAATCTCGATCCGTAGTCTGATACTAGCTTAACGTGCTTGAAAATACCTTCACTGTGAGGACACCGCATATTGCCGTAGCGCCTTATGCCACCTTAGAACTGGAGCAGAAAGATTGTCGTAAGACCTAGAGTCTACATAAGATGTCGGGTGTCAGGTAGTAGTCGGAAGCGGGAGCGTCCCATTTGGCCACGTTAATATTGACCACGTAAATATTGGCCACGTTGTGTTTGACCGCGTTGCAATTGACCACGGTCCCGATTGACCACGGTCCCGATTGACCACAATCCCCACGTAAGGTAGGGTTGTTACTTTAAGGGTCCTTTCTGGTTTGTTAGGTCAAAAAAATCGAAAAAATTTTTTTTGCATAATTTGATAGCCCTAAGTATGTAGAATATTGTGATAAAAGCACAAAGTGAAATTCGTAACGGTTTTAAAGTTATGAGCCTTTGAACCAGCCGTGCGCGGGCAGGTATACGGCGAAACTTTAAACTTTAAACGCATTTTCCCGAAAACCACATTTTTCGACTTGGCGGAAGTAATAACTCACACAATTTTCAACGAATCACATCCGGTCTTCTTTTAACATGTATAAAAATGTTTGTTCTATGGAATAGACCATTATTATATCGATATCTGTAATATTTTATTTTTTATCAACACAAAAGTATCGGAAATTTTTAGCAAAAAGTGAACATTATTTTTGAAATGTCGCCATTTTGTCAATTTTTGTTCAAACTTATTTTCTTTGGTCTATTCCAGAATTACATTTATTCTTAACAGAAAAATCGTTGTGTTAGCTGTTTCAGACAAATTTTAAGACCTGGAGAACTTCCGCCAGGACGCCATGGTTGGCGCGCAGAGATTTTGGCTGCTCCATATTCCGCTGCAGTAAATTAATAAAATTGACTAAAAGTTTTTTTAAATATACTTTAAAGTGTAATAAATACAATATAAAAGGTTTTAGTTTCTACGATGTTTACTTTTTCTACAAAAAATTCACAAACATTGCCTATTTTTTTACCTAACAAACCAGAAAGGACCCTTAAATTTTTGCCGTGGTCAATCAGGACCGCGGTCCATTGCAACGTGGCCAAACGAGCGCCACTCGTCGGGAGCATGCGCGCTACTTGTTTTGGCTAGTCGGAAAAATGTTGAAAATTTAGTTGTATAATATAATTATTTAATAAAACATTATTATATATGTATATGTTTTACCTTATTCACACAGGCACTTGCGAGCCAGATTATAAAACGCATGTCGTGATTTTACCGACATTATATTATAACAAGCTGCAGCGACTTCCGACATTCAGCAACGACTTACGATATCATATGTAGACTAGGCCTAAGGCGTGTTATACGATACGTCGTACGTCGCTGTCGGATGTCGGGACGTAGCCGATGGTCTAATGAGAAAGTTTCTTTTTTGATTTATTTTTATAATCTACAGGGAACTCTTAAACTCTTCGAAAAGAAGCGGGAACTGAGGTCGGAACTACAAAATTTTAATGTTGGGGTTGCTAACTTTACACGCCCTCGCGAAGCAACATACACGACAATATTTTGCGTTGACTCCGACACCGACTTAAGTCTTATGACGGGATTGTAAACGATCCCGACAAACTTCCTGTTCAGACCTTTAGGCTCATGGCACATTGAGAAAAATTTCCATCAGATAAACAATTTAAATAACGTTTTCGATGGTTAATTTTTCCGATTAACTTTTCCGAAAACATATTTAGTGGCTTGTCCAATGAAAATTTGTCTCATTATCAGCGAGCGCAACATATTATCAAGTTTTAAGATTTTACCTTTCTTCTTGTGTCTGTATGTGTCTATGTGTGTCTACTTTTTCGAGATACCAAATCTTTTTCTTCGCTGGTCGTATGTTATAAAATAATTTTTGAAATCGTAGAAACGGAAGAAAATCCTCGAATAGTGGAAACTCCTCGCGCGCAATATTCTTATGCTGCCGCGATGATCATTTTATTTTTGTCATTGTAATTTCAGAAAATGCGCTCCGCGGCCGTGTGCATCGCCTTCGTCCTGACGTACACGAGCGGGTCGTTTGTCGCAGGTTTGCGATATATCGATCCGCAGGCGGGAAGTAACGGCGACATCGGCGACAAACGATTGGACCTGACCGAGCCGTCGTGCGACGAGCTGCGCGCTATGTGGAGGTACACGAAGAGGCAGAGCAGAGCCGCTAAAACCACCAACGGATACCCGATGTACTCGTTCAATCCCAATATATGGCCACGTACCGCAATGTTTCCCGATCGCATTAAATTATCCAGAGGATACACGCGAGGTAAGATCCTACAATGTTTTTCGAGACACGAAACCGCGACGGAATCTGGTAAAATCTTTCTGAAAATCCAGAGTTTTGCCTTTGCCGTTCGTGTTATCATAAAAAAAACTAGAGATGATTTCTTTAAACGTAAGATGAAAGAATTCGCAAAAATTTAAGAAAACTGATTTGGCTTTGCACAGACATTGTCGCTCCTACACGACTGAAATTACGAGAAGAGTTGGAAGGTAAGCAAATCTGCATAATTTTTCAATTTGTGCTTGATGTATAATATTAATGTGAAATTGCGTACGAGCGATTTAGAAGATAAATATTCTTCCTCGCGAGATCGCTTCGTGGCGAACATTTGTCAGACGACCCAATGCTAATAAGACGTGATTTACTTTGCGAACCGGTGTAACTTTATCGATGATAAAAAAAAAGCACCGGCGTGATGTAATTGGAATGAAACGGCGGATGTAAGGGAAGGAATATGTGCGTGCGTTTTGTCGATTTTATGCATCGAGTGGTGCATCGTTGCCCACTAGAGTTGCAACGCAAACTTGCCTAAGCACACAGGCTGCAATACCATCTTGCAAATGTACGCGTCACACATGTGGGTCAAGCGCGCCACTTTACCGCGTATACGCGCCAGGCACTTACGCTAACGAGTATACGCTACGATTCAGGCTAATTATCAGGGGAATGTTGGTTACCTATCGCTTTGAAGCGCGATAGTATCGCAGACTCGAATCGCAGGCGCTTTGACTGAACCCAAATTCGATTGCCCGTGCAAAGCGAACGTGCAATTAACACACATCGCGCTCGAATTATTTAATTCCCTATCTTGCGATTCTTTATCGACGAAAATTGGCCAAATATTTTTAATCGTAGTTGACATGCAAAGATAAATAGAGGAAAGTCCCCTACTATGAGATAGCACGGTCTCCGTTTAAATTAATAGGCATCATCTGTGGATTCCATCATGAATTTATTGCTCTTGGAGCAAAATCTGTTTAGTGGAAAATTCATTGTTAGATCTTGTAATCGTTGCGAAAAAAAAGATTTGTGATTGAATTTGGGCGTTGAAAACCTGCTATCTCTCATAATAGAGGACTTTCCTCTAATGATAACAAAGATAAAAATCAGTTTAATTTCAGCAACGACTCTCAACTTTAATTATAATCTCTCTTTCTCTTTCACTTTTTAATTTATTTCCCATATTTGTCAATTTATTTTGATTTTACAACGACGCAGTGTGATGTACATCAATATTTGTCTCCATGAGGTTAATAATTAAAGAAATTACTTATTAAAGTCGATTAAAGTGATTAATCATGAGATATAGGTAATTTAATATGATATAAAGGGAGAGAAAGAGAGAGAATCAATTAAACTATAATTAAAGTTAAGAGTTGCTAAAATTAAATTAGTCCGTTATTTATCTTTGCATTTGTGTACACACTGTGACGCCGCTAATGCGGTAAATTCATTTATAATCATTATACTCTCATTATAATTGAGGATTAACTTTAACCACGGTGCTTACTTTTCCCGTTTACTCGAGAAGTCTTCATCAATCAGCGGCTTATGTGTATTAGTACACTGAGAAACATTTTCATCGGATTAAACAATTAAATAGTATTTTCGATAGTTAATTTTTCCGACTACGTTTTCCGATTAAATTATGGATACATCCGATGAAATTTATCCAATGAAATGCAGTTACCGATGAAATTTCATTGAAAAACCGATCATATTTTTCATCGGATATATCCGTTTGTTATTATGTAATTGGATTATCCGATTGTATTTAATCGGACGTTTTTCTCAGTGTAGCAATATCACATTTATTTTTACTGTCCGATTGAATGTATATTATACATTGAGTAAAAATATATATTTAGGCTCGAGAGGCAACAAATTTAAATATTGTATTTTAGTATCGACGAACCATTTAATCAATTTTCTCGCAATCACCGTGTCGCAAATAGTTTAGCGAGTAGTACACACACGGCTTTTAAACAAACGCAACAGCAGAGCTCTATTCCAATTAACATCTCTAATTTATATGCGAAAACTACATCGCGACTGACGCTACGAAATTCATGACATCTTCGCCCACGCGAAAACGTCAGCGTCCTCAAAGCTCTTTTCATCCATCGAAACGCAATATACAGGCTTCTTGACCTGACATCACTCATTCCCACCTACACGGAGAACGCATCTCTATATAATCTTGACGATTTTAATCACTCGTAACACGTTATGCCGACTGCCATTCCGAAAATCAAGTTCATAATTTCTATGTATAAGGCAAAGTAAAAGGTCCACGAGATGAACAGAAATATCAATTTAAACGATATATACATAATAATTCGATTTATTGATATCTATAATAACACAGCCCCACAAAAAAAAGTTGTCTGGGCCTAAAACCAGACAAGTGTATTCCTACACTGAGAAAAATGTCCGATTAAATATAATCGGATAATCCAATTACATGATAACAAACAGATATATCCGATTAAATTGTATGTCCGATGAAAAATATGATCGGTTTTTCAATCAAATTTCATCGATAACTGCATTTCATCGGATAAATTTCATCGGATGTATCCATAATTTAATCGGAAAACGTAATCGGAAAAATTATCCATCGGAAACACTATTTAATTGGTTTATCCGATGGGAATTTTTTCTCAGTGTATGTATTTTGACCCGCTGAATCTGAATCTGAGGTCAGAATTGAACAATTTCTAGCTTTATCGCCCCTAAGCTCAAAAAACTCATAATTTCACGAAACGGGTACTTTTGCTAGACGTACCCACTCCTCGGTCTGCGGAACTAAAATAATATGAACATGTTTTTTTAGTATTTTGATCCGCTGAATACAAATCCGTGGTCAGAAATGCTCCGTCAGATCTCAAATCCTCCCTAAACTCAAAAAATGCATTAAAGTTCCCCAATAAATTGCTTCTTGATCAATCAGGAGTCTGCTAAAAAACGATTGAATTTTTTGTTTTAAGTAGGGTAGTTTTTTACCTCGCAAAACAGTCTATTAAAGCTGCAAAAACAATTCAGCTACTACCTCGGCTTGTGACACCGGACTCTTTTACTCTCAAAGACTCTGTGCAATGGTTTTCTCTTACGTTTCTTTCCCCTCGGTTATCTAACCTGAATCACGTATAAAGTGATACTTTTAATTTCTCTTTGTTTTTTTTATATAAAGTTGACTGTTCCTGGTTTTGTCTTGATGCGTACTTTAATCGCGTGGAAAAATCTTGCAATTTTATAAAGCCAATTTCAAATTTAGTTAGAACTACGGATTGAAATTTTCAAATACCAATATCTTTTCTATTAGACTTCTGAACTGAGTGTTTTAGATATGAAAATGTTCTGTTATGCGGTCCGCAACTTATCTTGGCATTATTTTGTGCATAAAAGCTAATAAAAAGAATTACAAGCGCAAAAACTATGTATATTTAACTGTGTCGATAAAAAAGATGGCTAAAGGATCCTCTCAAATCGTCGGATATTCCAAAAATTTTATAAAAACTTTTATACAATCCAATCTTTCCCTCTCGACGTCTAACAAAATTAAGAGCCGCATATTAACGCTTGAGTAATTAATAACAGAAAAAAATGTTTCTCCCGCATACCTGTCCAACAGTTCACGACTAATCCCTTGCTTTCACTGCGTTATCAAGTTTCGGACAATGAGAAGGGCAGTTTTTTTTTTGCGTCAGGCAAAATAACATTTGCGGGAAAGAAGCTGGAAGTGAAGGACTGATAATTCGCAGGGAGACACGCTGGACGGCCGCGTAGTCGGGCTGCCGGAGGTGCACCAATTTACGGGAGGATGGTGCACAAGGCCCCGGCAGGAAGCCGATGGAGAAATGCGATGCGGGGACCTTCGCGTATGAGGATCATTGAGGAGTTATCGCGACATTTCGGGACCGTGAATACAGGTCCTTATTTGCTGAACAATCGTCGAACCAACTTCCGCGTCGGCGGCGGTATCTCATCGCAGGTCCCTCAATCCGGCAGTTTCGAGGCGCTCAAAAATCTCGTCCAGGCCGAGAGAGCACGCGAATTACAGGTCAGTCACCGATCCTTGCACCGAACGGTTCGTTAATTCTTTGAATGCCTGTTAGACACTTGGACCCGGTTTCACCAAACGTTGTGTAACTTTAATCTTGGTTTAATTCACGTTTGTTTCTTTCTAAAGTAATAGTTGGAAAGAGGCAAAGAATGAATTAGGCTAAGCTTAAAGTTAAACGACGTTGGTGACACCAAGCTTTAACTAGGTAAACATGTGGCCTTGTTAATTTGTAAACGCATAGCAAATTATATGAAAGTTTTTACAAAATTTTTTTTTACAACGCTTCTCTTTACCAAGATATTTGTTTCTAAAGTTAAAATTTCAGAAGTATTGTTCTTAAACAACTTTCATATTAGGGGTTTAGGGGATAAATTATGTACAATTATTTCGACACTTACAGGCAAATTTTCCCAGTAACATACGTCTAATAAATGTTTAAAAACAGATTTAGCTGTCGGATAATCGTGTTTGCCTCAAAGCCTGCTTTATCTCGTCTCACATGAATGTTATCTTACGAGTCCGAGACGTATCAGCAGCCCGTTGTACCGCGGCGTGTATTTAATTGTGCAAAATATTCTGTTAACAGTAAGATAATTCGCCATAACGCTGCTGTTTTTCCTGACATATTATTTAGAAATATTCAAATTAACGCGTTCATTGTTTTGTATATGTTAAACAATCTATAATCTTCTTCGAAGCATTTAATAATCTTATATTTCCACAAAATTAGTCTTATTTATTAATACTATAATTGTCACTTGAAAAATGCGTATGATTATTTTGACGATACAATCATTTTCTTCATTATGATCTTCAATTTGAAAATAAGTTATTTTCTGTCCAATATTGTTCCGCTTCCATTCAAAAAAATTATTCTTACATAATAAGCATATATTTTTATTGATTGAATTATATAAAATTGCTTTATTCAAGTAAGTTTTCCTCCCTTTAACGCAATATCATCTCATTTCAAGATTTTCATGTTAAAACTAAACATATTGTATTTTCAAAAGAAGAATATTCTTTTTTTTTCTGTGTAAGCAACTTAACTTTTAGCAGGAAAGATATACTTGTTATACCTGCCTCAACATCCTCAATACATTATATAGGTTGTGTAAATAATATGTGTACTTCAGGAGCAACATACAGCTGAAGAGATGATAGCGAAAGCCGCCGCTTTTAGAGACAGTAAAGACCTAGTAAACGAAGAGCAACTGCTGAATCGACAACAATCGCGAAAGCAATTCTCCAATTCATTGCCACTCCTAGAAATTACACCAAAGGTCAATTACGATTACAATCAGCGGCGTTACAACAACCCGCCTAACATTGGTCAAGCTTGGTCGGTAAGTTCTTTTACCTCTAAAATTTCTCTAAAGTGTCACTATTTGTTCCAACTTATCCGAAGTCCGACATCTTACAGTAATCTCGAATCTAAATATCAGTTTTATTGTAATCATTTTCCTCTAAATTCTCTTCTCTTTCTTAAGTTCCAATATAATTATTGTTAGATCACTCAGATCTTATAAATCACGTAATACTTTCGTATTTACAATCTCTATGATTCTTACATTCTTCTCTTCTTAAATTAAAACGTTCTTGCGCGCATTATTTGTCAAGTTATCGCTTTCTTAACCTGAGAGTGTACATTTTTCTTTACAGAGGAGCGGACCTCTTCCGCGAGAATACATGTTACCTTAGTATGCTGCGAATTGTTGCGAGGAAACGGTACAAATCCGAAAACTGCCGCATGCATACTAGTGTTTGTGTCTGCTCTGTAACCGACGACGCAGCTGCAGCCGGTTGCAGCTGTCAGCGATGCTGCGACTGCAAGAATAAGCGACGCTCGTCTTGAAGATCGCGTATGTTTTGAAGAACCTATGGCTCTGGTATCTCTGCGAATCTTTAAATTTTTGTGTCAACAATACGTAAGTGCAAATCAGAAATGTTAATCCAATATCAGCCAGTGTCGAGAAATCCTTTCGACATCCGGTTGCAAAAAAAGGCAGTCATTCTCCGTATCGAAAGTTTTAATACCCCAAACGAATTCTAAGAAAGAACACAAGTATCAGAAATGGATTGAATAAGGACACCTCTATTAAGTAAAAATTCCAAAGAGCTATGTTTCTTGAATATATCGAAATATCGCATGCATATCTCTAACGTAAATAGAATTAAATATTAAATTAAATATTAAATGCATGAAATAAATTTTATTTATATATGGGATCTCATTAATGATGTGCATGCGTTTTTCATATATGTATATATTTGTGCAGTTCGATGCAGTTTCGCAATAAAAGCGAAACAAGTAATTTGACATAAAACGGCACATTTTTATGGATTGTAATTCTCCGCGTTTGAAATTTGCAAAATGAAACGTCAGAGAGCAAAAAAGATGAATATTATAGTAGATTCATTAAATTCGCACACATTAATTGTGTTATCATCAGAACAACTCAGAAAAAGAAAACTTTCCTTTCACGATTTCAAAGTTATAATTTTTAAAGTGATATAAAACCTAAAATTGCCCCCCCCCTCTCTCTCTCTCTCTCTCTCTCTCTCTCTCTTTCTATCTCTATCTCTATCTATTTATCTATCTATCTATCTATCTTTTGAAATCCGATTTGTATAGGTCGAAAAAGATAGAAGTTTGTTCAGTCATTTCAAGCAAAACTCCTCAATGGATTTAATTTCATCAAAAAAGTGAACCATTTGCCGGAGTTTTTTTTTCACAAAAACATTTTTGTAAATTTAACAAAATAAACTTTGGTTAAATGAGGCGAAGTTTGTTCGAAATATTAAACCGGATTTCAAAAGTATGCCGTAGATGTCAGAAAATCACCAGTCAACTATTATACATTGCGAAAAAAAACTCAAAACGCAAATGCGATTCAATGCGCAATTGCACAGACTGAATCACATTTGCAGCTTTCACGTGCAAAATTTTAATAAATTCTAACATTTATTATTCAGGAGAAAACATTACCTGGAGAACATCGGACATTTGATGTTATTAAGGAAAACTATGCATATGATAGCAATCGTTCCGTTCAAGATCAGTTTCATTATAATAAGTTGTTACATATTTTAACTTGTTAATATCGTTTCTGTGTTACACATTTAATATTCATATAATTTACATAAATGTAGAGTAACATTATATTATTTATTATTTTAGTAATTATTATTTAGAGTAAATTATTTATTATTTTAGTTATTATTTTAGTCTAATTTTATAAAATATGCGTTTTATTTTTTCTAGGTCGTTATTTGCTGAAAGAGAGATATTCGTTGCATGGTTCGATACTCGATTTAAATACGGCAAAATACTCTCGGGGATGTTTGCATGTGAATGTTTGCAGCTGTGCCAAATAAAATGTCGCATCTCGGCTTCTTCCTAAATATATAAAAACGATACTTCGACAATAAACTAGTAAGACTTATATCTAATAAATTTTGACATTGTACATTAATGTAATAAGCTCTAGCATATTCTTCGATAATTCATCAAGGGTATTATATTGTGCCGATGTACACTATATTGGAAACGAAAGACAATAATTATTCTTAAGAAAAAGTTTGTGCGTACAATACTTCTGTGTTCTTAAGACGAATACACGACTATACATATATTGTAGTAAAAGAAGAAAGAAAACAAACGTGGGGTAAGATTATTTCTGATATCTTACAAAACAAGATTAAGACAAAAGCTTTTTGCGAGTATAATTGATGCTAGTTGTACGTGCAAGCAATGTTACATCTTGACCCTTAAATGTTTACATGCATAACAATGCATGTGACAATATAGAGAACGTAATGAGGGCAACGTAAATTCATTGTACGTCTTTCAATAATTTACCCGTAAAATCTGAAATATTTATTAAATTCGCAAGTTTGCCACTCCTAAGCAAGAATGTAACACCTTAATAACGAATGCTGGACAAACAATCAAGGGTTAAAGAATGATCATCTTAATGACAATAAATGTAAAAGTTTCTTGTAACCTTATAAACAAATTGAAACTGCGTAGAACAACTATTTGTGTGGCTTACTCCGTAGTTCTCACGCTGAAGTAATAATCACTTTCAACTTTTTTTGTAGTTCATACAAAAGACATAAATACGAGAAAAACCTGAATACAACTATTATACATTTAATTTGATATTTAAATAACGGTTCTAAACGAAAAAAACCTTTTTACTTGTATATTTGAATACTACATATCTATGTGCACATATATATTATTACCTACACACACGAACATATGCACAAACTTATCACATGATACACCCTTTGATTCCCACTTTCTCTTAAAATTTTTGATGAACTTTAATAAACACTAATCAACACAAGATATTAGCGTTTTTATTGTTTATCATGTCATATTAAGACATTATGAATATTTATAGTTATTCGTTACCATGGCTGTAATAAATAATTTATATTTCGTTATTTCCTAGCAGATTTCATGACGTTATTAATTCGAGCACAGTATAACAAGCTGTTAAACAAAAGCTTGTAAAAGCTTTTAAAAATATAAAATCCAATTGACATTGTTAAATGTATAACAGATATTTTATTTCTTATAAAAATTGAATTAAATACAGTTGTTGAAACATATAGTAACGAAAGTTACAAATTTACAGCCAGAGATAATGTTCTTGCAAGACGAACAAATTCTTGCTCTTTTTTTATTTCTTTGGTTCTTTTCATCTTTTAATTCGGCAAAACTTCGATAGTATATTTCTTATATATTCTACAATTGCAATTGATACAATAAATTGAGTCAAAAGCTGAGGACGTCAATTTTTACAAATCATTACTTTTTTAAATAAAATTTTTAGAACTGGAAGTCAAACATATTTAAATATAATTTCTTTATAATCCGTAAATTATTATGATGAAAATATTCCCTTTTCTTTATAAAACAATTAAGATTTCGTTGCAATGAAACAAGTTAATTCATTTTTCGCGTAACTGTCGTACGAATGTCAGGATTATTGAATAAATTACAAACTATCCAATCTACAAACACGCGATCTTTTGAGTTGACTCTTCGATCGACGCCTTGTTCGTCGTGAGAAAGGCTTCACACAAGAAAGGCTTCTTCAAGAAAGGCTGTTACTTACAATATCATAGATTGTTTTAAAATACTGTCGTTAAGGCTGAGGTTCTTAGTTGAGACCCAGTGCCTAATATTACAAACTAGAGACTGGTCGAACAATCTCGAGATCAAGATTCGAGCAAGCTGCAAACTTTATTAAATAATAAAGATATTAATATTTATACAAATATTAATGATCGATTTGAAATAAGTGTCAACATCCAATAATTCTACGAGGAAGAAAAGAACTCTTATACAATGTTACCAATCGCATTATCTCATTTATCTATTACTGCGAGAACTTCTTTGATAACATGGATGTTACCCAACCAGAACACTTCCAATGAACGTCCACAGAACATCCATAGCTCCACTAAATATCTATCTCCATGACGTCAATTATCAAATGGACGTCCATGTTACATTCATGATGGATATCTGGTAATGGATAACATCCGTCATACAGATGGACTGTAACATCTATCATTATAGATATCTTTTTGCAGCTCCTTCCCAGATAGCACCAACATTTGTATGAACGTTTTACGAATATTTTAAAATATTTAAACATAATAATATGCGCGGCTTTGTAATAGCGCTCAGCGATAGCAAGCACTCGCTGCCGTGATGGAGCGACCGAGCGTCAGGCTTTCTCGTAATTGTCCCGTAATAGTATAAAAGGCGAAACGGCGAAATGTCTGAACCGACAGTGAGTTGCCAAACGGTCAACTTATTCCGATTTGCACTGGCAAAAGATGAGGACCTGAATATTTATTTTTTATATTTTTTATATTTTTTTATGTCTAAGTAAAATTAATTATCTGTCTAAGAACTTGGGAAAAATGTATATATTTAATGATATCTGAGTATATCTCACTTAGATATAAGCAGATATGATTTTTGTCCCTAGTCAATCATATACAACGTAAATGTGAGTTAAATATTGTTTTTGATAATACACAAATATATACAAATATTTATAAAGGATTTATTTTAATACTCTATCAATATTTACCAAAATATTTCATAAATATTTTTATAGTCTTTCATTAAATAGATTGTATATACAACATTTTGTCAAATATTTATAAAGTATTAAAATAAATCTTTCAGATATTTCGAACATATTTTTGTGATATCAAACGATATCTAACTCACCTTTCGTTGTATGTACATAATTGGCTAGGAACAAAATTCATATCTGCTTATATCTGAGTTAGATATATTCAGATATGATTAGTTATATATATTTTTCCCGGGTATTTAGAATTGCAAAAAGGATTATAAGCTTGCTCGACTGCAAAGTTTCGAAAGACTTCTTCAGAGTATGTTAGTGAAATGGTTATCGAGCTGCGAGAGTTCTCATTTTTCTTGAGTTCCTTTATGTATAATTATAGATAGATATACATATATGCATAAGATTGTTTTACGGAATACTCGAAATATTCTTAAAAATATTCATAAAATGTTTATAGCAATGTTTAGTACTATCTGTAGGAGCTGCAAAAATATCTATAAAGACTTCATTATACATGTATCCGTAAAATATATGTCGATGTAACCTCGATAAAATCTTCATCATTATTTCTAATGAAGGTCCACTGGAGGTATATCACAAGGAAGGTTTAGTGGAAGTCCTGTAGATGTTACATGGACGTCCACCGCAGAAATCCAAATCTCCTTGATGAATAAACGTCCACTGAATATTTTACTCCATGCGGGTAATAACAATCTACTACAAAAAAAAACATTAAAGTGATATAAAAAGAGTATACAGCGGCTCGAATGCTTTCTCTCTGAACTCTTGAAACCTCACAGTGTGCTTACCTATATTTTATTATTAGATAGTAAAAATTGCCAAATATATAATGACAATAAATTATTCATATATAATGACAATAAATTTATAATTATAGGTTATATTTTAAAACAGGAGAGAGAAAGATAATCTTAAGTACACTGCATTCTGTAATTAAAATGAAAGACTTGCATATTGTTTAAGATATATAAGTGTCACTTTGCACACACACACACACACACACACACAACGCGCACGCGCACATGCAAACGCATATGTATACCCTCACACCCACACGTACACATATACATATATAACTTCTATACATACACGTATTATACAGGATGTTCAAAAATTCGATGTCCAGACTTCTAAGAGTGATAGAAGAGACTAAAACAAATGTTTTTAAGTAATACTCACTATTATAGTAGTAAGTAAGTTATTATTCACTACTATAGTGTCGTGTTATAGTTTCATACACTATTATAGTGTCTACATTAGCGTTACATATCGAAAAAGCTGACGGATATGCACTTTGTTTACGGCATTGCACTGAGAGGTCCATTCTGTTGAATGAAACAAAATTTCGTTGACTCAACTGAATTTTCGTTTGGATTTGGCAAACAGATCTTTCAGTTGATACAACAAAAAATTTAGTTGGAAAATTTTGTTATATCGACACACAAATTTGGTTGAGTAAACATGCGCGGAATCCTTTTATAATATTCCACTAAACAATTCAGTCCACGCAACAAGCACAATTATTTAGGACGTGATAAGATGGACGAATTTGTTATCTCAACCATAAAATTTTGTTCAGATAAACAACTCATGGAAACAAAATAGTTAGTTGTTGTAATATGTAACTTCTTTTCAGCAACATATTTTTCGTTTTATACAACCAAATTACATGTTCAGTCAACAAAGTGACTCAATCAAAATAGGTTTCTTAGTGTGCGGAAAGCAACGGTAGAATAGCGCAGAGAATGTACCGCAAACGTAATATTATTTCACTTTCAATCATATCGAATAACCTTCCCCGATATTTTATCCGCGTGGATTGAACTAGTCGTTTAATGTTTTAATTTCAGACCCATGGTTATTTAACAAAGAGAATTTATTGTAATCTCTAAAAGTTTGAGCATTAAATTTTTATACAACCTGTGTCTGTGCATACACACATGGGCGCGCGCGAGCGCACACCCACACACACTTATAGATATATAGGTGTACCAGAAAGCTTAATAACCATTTCACTGATTCTGCAGAACATTCTAACAATAAAAGAAAAATTCTTATGTAAAAATATTGAAGCTATTATAGTTTTTAATGAGAAGCACTTATAGTGCTATTGACTAATCAGTTTGCAAAAATTTCGCACGCTCAGGCATGGTATGTCGTAAAGGTGCCGCTTCTCAAAGTAACTTGAGTAGGTTGACTGATTAGATAAGTGTTTCCCACTTAAAAACTATAACAACCTCAACATTTTTACATATTTTCGTCTTAAAGTGTTGTATAGAATCTATCAGTGACAATTATCGAGGCTTTTGGGACACCTGCACTTAGCATGCACATGATTCTTATGCATCTATTCGATAAACTAATGAGACTATACTTTACCATCATATACTTGACATAGAGAACCAATATTATTATTGGTATAAATTATGTCTATTAATAATTATAGAAAATTTCAAACAGAAATGACAGACAATAATTAACGATAAAATATATTTAATATTAAAAGCTCTTAGAATTATATAGGCAAAGGAAGGAAAGAACAGAATAATAAAGAAATCGAACGTACTTATGAATAAACACTTGCTTGTTCCAACGCTTCTGTCGAGCGTATATTAATAGTTTTAATTTTAAGATTTAATTTGCGCGCCGCTTCTTCGTAATAGCGCAGTATTTTATTTATAATGTACGCGTGAGATATTTTGAAATAAATAAAAAATATTTCGAGGTCTATTAATAATTCTTTATATACATGTTTTGATACAATGTATTTTTAATACATAATTATTTGTGTGCATATCTTTCTAGATAAATTATTGCGACTGTCATTTATGTGTCCACATAAGTGTAACTGCGTTCGCACATAAATGCGTACTAGATTTAGAAATGTACTATAATATTGTATCTATTAAAGACAATGCTTATGCGTGAACGCATCATATAACGAAGGCATTAAATTGACTTTATAGATTAAGAAATAGTCGTTTGGTTAAAATATAAATCTATATCCTCAAAGACTTTATAGTTATTCTGTTACGAGATTTTATTAATTCTACAGTGTGCAAAATTATACCAAAGCAATTATGTAAAATCGTTAAATGCTTATTGTCACGTAGACTGGCTTTCATTATTAAGGATATGTTATATAAACTAATAACTAGAATTAATTGTTGTAAATCGCGAGCAGTGTGTACATGTAAAAAATTACATTTAAAAAAGTTAAAAGAACTAGTATACGTAAAAAGTTAAAGGAACTAGTATACGTAGACGATGCCACCTAATTTAAATATGTATAGAATGTCCTAAATATATGTATACATCGCGCATTTTCTGTCGATTATCAATTCACGATGATAAAAATTAATTTTAACAAAAATGCATGCCTCAGTGGTCGAATTGGTGAGGGACTTCCCTATACTTTAGGCCCGCCTAAAGTATAGGGAAGTCCAGGTTCAAACCCTGGCTGAGGTAATATTTTTCGCAGTTTTCTTTAATTATAAGAATTTGCCAGCCAAGCGTCGTATATATTTCTTCTTTTAGTAATTCTTCTACATTGGTTTAACAAAAATAATTGCTACATCTTAATTAATATTATTATTAGTTAATTTTGAAGTTTTTTAATTCTCGGTGGATTTTATTACAATAAGTAGGAAATGATAACTGCTGGACTATGAAAACTTTGTCATTTTTAAAATTTTTATAGTCCAACAGTTTTAATTTCCTATTAATATAATTTAGAAACTAATGTCATATTATTGGAAAACTTTTTATTAAGTTTGAGCTCTAAACTGTATAAAGACAAAGCGTAATGCTAACAGACACTGTATATGTATGCTACATATTATAATGAACATTCCATACATACCTGTACTCTGGATATTATATTTTATTTATAAATATATGTCTCTGAAGAAACAAAATTTTACACTTCTTTTCTGGCAATCTTTAATTTAGTACCGAGCATAAAATTTTATAGAGCAATTTTTAGTACTCTAAGAAATTTCGGAATATCCATTTAAATGATTTGCAAAATTGAAAAATTTTTATATTAATAGACAAATTCCTGCATTATTTAAGATATCGTATTACATTGTTGCAGTATTATTGCATTGCGATCCTTCCCTGAATCCTGTCCGGACGAAGCGAGTCTGCTACAACAATTACTGATTATTCAAATAATCGTTAATCAAAGCTAAAAATATTACTGAAAATATTGATGATGCCAATCCGTAATTACATGTATGTACCATTCATTTTCGATTAAAATTTATTTTTCCTAAAAAGTAGGATAGGAAAATTTCTGATTCAAGAATATCGTGGAATCTGAAACGGAAAAGCATAAATAACAGCTGCTCCAAGAGAACTTTATTTAATCTGCATAGATTTATTTACATTTTGATAATATATTTTACGACGCCACGTATTTGTAAGAATAGTAGATGAAGTTTTGTTATTTATAAAATCACCTTCTGCATCGTAATATATGTATATACATATATATGTATGTGTATATAAGTATGTATGTATGTATATGTGTATCACAGGGTGGGACATTTAAATTGAAACTCCTAAATATCTAAAATATAAGGCAAAATAGAAAAAAAAGTTTTAGACAAAAGTTGTAAGATTTCGAGTTCACCGAGAAGAAAAACAATATAACCAAAGTACATCCCCTTCGAAATCCAACTTTTGTCTAAAATATTTGTTTTATTTTGCCTTATTTCTTAAATATTTGGGCGTTTTAATTTAAGTGCCCCACCCTGTATGATTATTGTATATATAGTATATGTCCCCCGAAATTTGTGAATCAAAATACTATAGCCAGAGAGTTGTTGAAAAATAAATTTAAAAAGTATTTGCCATTTCTTGTGTTTCGAGCAGTATCTTTTTAAATAAAAAGGTTTAACTGAAGACTATTGCTTGAAGCAAAAATGGCAAATACATTTTTAATTTATTGTTTGGGCAATTTACTTGTAATAGTACTTTAATTTGCAAATTTCAGGTGTTTTTTTTTATAAAAAGTTTAATTAAACCTTTCTATTTAAAAAAATACTACTCGGGACAAAAAATGGCAAATGCTTTTTTAATATATTTTTTTCTACAACTTTCTTGCTGTGATATTTTGATTTGCGAATTTCGGGACCCCCCCCCCCTCTCTCTCTCTCTGTGAGTGTATGTGCGTGCGCATATGTGGCGCGCGCGCGAATATGTGAGTCATATATCATATAAATATTTACAACACCAATTTAAAAAAACTGTCTTGTACATTCCCCGTTATATACATTTTTTTCTGTATACTCGGAATAATAACAAATTACGACAAATTACTGCACTATTAGAACACATAATTCCTACATTGTCTAGAGAATATTTATTGGTTAATAAATTCTCTTTCACAATTTTATGTACTTCAAACGAGAAACACTTCGATTTCCAATTTGTCATTAATAACTATCTCGAATTTAATCGGTATAACAATTCTGTAATGTACGGATTTTTTTTGCATCGCTAATATGCTAGCTAATAGATAGATCTCGTAAAGAGATCTTTCTTCGTTATTCTCCTTGACATGATTACAAAGTCGGAAACGGCGAAAAGTACGCAAATTTTATATAAAATTCCCATGATGATAAAGTCAAGCTACAAAACTCTATTCGTATTTTGATTATTGTATTGCAACGTCGTAAAAATATGTACGTACATATATGAACAGACGAGCGGAATAAATTGCAGCGATTTAAAGCATTAGTCGCGCATAGTATAACCATAGTATAACTAGTAGGTCCACTTTTTACGTCGGTCCCTTCTGCGCATCCGACATTGCTCTGGGCAGACCAATGAGAGAAAAGTTGTATTGTGCGATAGTTTGACGAGACTTGTACACACGCACACACATACGCGCGGGCGCGCATGGCGAAATACCACGTGATCGAGAGCGCAAAGATCAAAGAGGTCGGCAGAAAGTGGACCTACTATGCTTCGCGATCGTATTACTAAATGACACTTAAAACAAGAGACGTAAGGGGATTGTGGAGTGCCTTGCACCCTTTGCAGCCAGAGCTGTTAATTCATGGAAACATTTGTGTAATCGCGGTAGTGTCTAGCGCAAAATATAAGCGTAGCTAGAACCGCGCGCGCGAGACCGACCGTGTGTAGTTTACGCGAGTGCGCGAGTATACACAAATCACATGGCTTATGTGTATGTATGTACATATGGAACGAAAGACTTCGACGCTCGGACTAAATCAGAGAACAGTAGTTTACACCGAGCATTTGATACGCGTACCAAGTACTATATTTGCACCAAGTCGTTTAATACACACGGTATAAACACACGTGGATTACCTAAGTGCGTTTTGGTCTGGTACTCCTGTATTACGAGTATCAGACCAAGTTGATACGCGTATTCGTATACCATTGTTAAAATATAAGTAATTATGATAAATTATTTTATGTATTTTTGTTTAAATTTTATTAGATATTTGATAATTTTGTTTATTGTGTTAGTAGGGGTGGCTTTTTTTAACTTTATTGGAACGACAAATTTTAGGATATATTCAAATTCGTAAGGGACCTAATAAGGTAAATTCAAATTGCATTCAGTAGCACCACCGCTCAGTTTGCAGCAATAGAACTTTATCTAGATATTTACTAAAAATCCAACCGGACCTGGTTTAAAATTAGTCGGTGTAAACAGGGACGTATCAAATGTTTAGTCCGCACCAACTGATTTAACAGTGTATTACCAGGTGACCCCATTTTTGTGTATTACACAAACGTTTCCATGAACTGACAGCTCTAGATGCAAAAGGTGCAAAAAAAGTGCAAGGCACTTCAGGATCCCCTTATTTTGTTGGAGCGTAATTTTGCGGCAACTCATTATTCAATCATTATTTTACGACGCGTCAGAACATCACACAAGCAAATTACTCATTCTGTATTTCAACTATTAGTGCACATCTGCGCTTTCGGTGAAAAGAAAAGAATATATTGGTCAAACGCCATTCGGGGTTGGCGTACTGTGAACTGGTGCCCGTAATAAATCGTGATATTGTAACAGAGCTTCCCGCAAGGACCTAGATACTTGACCAGAAGTAGTCGCGATTGTACATTCCACTAAGCATGGATATAATCCGATCAGCTGCTCCCATACCGATCTCTCAACTAAGTAAATGTACATAATTATACAATGATATTTTCTACCAAATAAATGGGAAATAGAGACGTACCTTTATTAGGAGGCGCCTTCTTGAGCGATACTACGAGAGTGGCAACGGCTTTCAGAACAAACGATATCTCCGATAACCTGTATCTAGAAAAGGTTTCTATAATAAATACTTAAAATGATTTACACACATTTTAGATATATTATAGAATATTTAGCAAAGCGAAAGATCGGCTGAAATAAAGTAAAATTAAACTTTTCAATGTTTCAGAGGGCTTCGATACTATTACCTAGGCAAAGGACACTTCCCACTCCGTCTCTCGCTCTCAATATATCGCCGTAGAACTTCTTGAAATCTGTGCAGAAGGGCTGTAACTGCCAAACGTCCGGCGATTCCGCCCTCGTCACTTTCCGAACTCTTTTTCGGACTATTTTCTGCGTCGTTATTCAGTCCGTCCAATAAAGAAAATTGCAACAAAGTCTCGAAGCAAGTTTTCGCGAATTCCTCTCGTAACTTCGTTTCTGCTCCATTCTCTACGAAAGAAAACGTCATTCCTTTCACTAAAGAAATATTAAATTCACAGCAGTTTTCGTAAACAGCTTAAATATTATATGTACCGATATTTGCTGTAGTAGCCGAATGTATGGAGCCTTTATTTAAAAGCATAACGACCCTCAGTATAAACTGATGAGGTATGTGTTGAGAATGTGGTAACACTTCGTCCCTCAATAACTCCATAACTTGGCAATCCACTGCCTCGTCAGCCTGGATCTCCTCCACTCCTCGTTCTACATTCAGTACACTGCAATTGGCCGAGCGAAATACATTTCTTACCATATTTTCCAAGTGTAACAAGATAGAGAATCCGCCAGAGGCGTCTCATAGACTCAGAGTTAACAGTTTACCTTTTCGGGAACAAGAAATCATCGAGTGTGCTCGCGAGCTCAAGCCACATGCTTTGGAACTGCTCGGGATACTTTCTGGCCAGCGGCAATCCGGTGTGCAGGACGGCCAAGAGACTAGTCACGGCCAGTTTCCATGTGGTCGCGGATGGGCAGGCATATTTCATAGCTAACGGCACATGCAGTGCTTCCACAATATGCTTCAATACCTGACCGTCGATCACGGCCATCTCATGCGCAGTCTTCTGGTACAAGCTCACAATCATCGACAGAGCCTTCTCGCCAAACGGTACGTAATTCATCGTGATCCAGTCAGCAGACACGCCCCTGATCTGGGAAATGTGCTTGGTGGGTATTTTACCATAGGTCGGAGCCTCGCACGCCAGCTTGGAGAAGCTCAGCAATTGAAGGAATATGAGTACGATCATCGTGTGCAAATTGTCCGGCCCATTTAACGCTTCCTTTTGCAGGAGCTCCATAGAATGCAGCACCTCGTCTTGCAAATGTGTGAGAACTACATCAGGCACCGATGGCAAGATGTACGGCGTAGATTCACCGTGTACCGGAACGGCCACCGCATTTTTCAGGACAATACACAATTTTTGCAGATCGGGACCGGTAAATTTGTTTCTAATGTGTTGGAAAACACCTGGGAATATATGCATCAGCGCGGTTAGGAACGCCTGGGATGGCACGTAAGGTTCGATGTCGCCTTCCTGGGGCGGCGCAGTGCTCTCCATTCCGATATTGAGCCACACGCGCCACGTCACCGTCCACAAACCTTCCGAGTCATTCGACTGAATCACATCGGCGCTGTCGCTTCCCTTCGGCTGAAAGAGGATCTCTTGGAACGACTTCAATGCCGCTAACGACACCTCGTTGTTTTTACTGAGTGCAGAATTCTCGATGAATTCAAGCAGCAGCGACCATGCCCTGGGAAAATCCCCCAACATTTGTAACAGTTGACGTTTTGTATTGAATACTCTGGCTACACCACTTAGTGTTAAAACCTGCGTTTCCGCCCACTGCTTTTGCGCCGTATTTCTGCTATGATGAATAAGTATGTTTCCACTGGTGTCGACCTTTTCGCTGCTAGCCGAGTTGGATAAACTTCTTACTTTATCCAACAGCGGGAACAATACTTGCCAGAGCACAGCTTGCCATGTGGGTTGATGCAGAAGGCTACCGTGTGCGGATATGGTGGAGAATAGGGTTTGGCTTGCCGATTTGCGTACAGCTGGTCGCGAGTCAACGCACAAATCCCCGAGTCTCGCGTAGAGACACATCCAGAGTTTATCGAACGGTGGCATGTTTGTTGTGCCAGGAAAATCGGGGAACACCGACGACGAATCTCCGCGCAAGCAAACGCACAACTTCTCTTGATTCTGATAGAAATAGTCGCTTATGTTCCACATTAGACCGACAGCTGTGAGCGAGATGTTTAATTCTTGTGTCTGTGATCCGAACTTTGCAGCTGTATCGACGCACAGCGGAAGACATCGCCAAGGCATTACCGGTAGAAAGTCAGTTACAACCAGCTGTAAACATTGAAAAGCTATGCGCACCAAAGCCTCCCCATGATGATCGGAAACTGCTCCTATAATACCAAGAACTAAAGGCCAGCCATGGTAGAGCGTTTCCCCAGCACCGTGAAGCACTTGCAAAACGCACTCCAGCTGCCGCTGTCGAACGTCTCCGTGACGCACGGACGATAACTCGGACAACGGTCCTAGTAGTAGCGTTTGCAACTTTTGATTGTCGCGAAGTGGTTGCGGATATTTATGCTGAAGAGCCATCTTGACAAGATACGTGATCGCTTCTACGCCCCATTCTCTCATACGGATGTGCGGATGCTGACAAACTTCCAACAAGTGGTTTGTTAATGGTCTCCAAAGCACTTCTACGCGTGGTAAGTTTACCAAACCTGTCTCTAAAAGTTTAGCAACAGCGAATAAGGAGGGTTCGCGGTTGGAATATGCCAACTCCATAGCCTCGTGACTCAATTTGCACAGAGCATCTATCAAATGATGTAGAGCGACGTCGTCGAGATACTGACTGCTCTCGAATAATCTACTGAGCATGGCGCTGAGTACAGGTAGATCCGCCATAACCGCGTTCGTCAGCACGGCATTCGGATCGGCCGCGGTTCTCCCAGCTTTCAATGATCCGCCGGTGGACGGTTTCAGACCAAGTATCCAGACGAGATGTTGAAGAGTGGTAAGTACCAAGTGCCATGCGCTACCGAGTATGCTACCGTGACAATGGGCCAGCGATAACAGTGCACGCATGCATTGCAGATTTTTCGCGGTCAACATGACGGGACCTTGATGGGCACCTGAATGTAATCAATACGATAAAAGATTAATCGAGTAATAGCGCGCACAACCGGTCGCGTATTGTTATCCTACCAATTGGTAACGATGCCGTTGGTAGTGGTGTGCCAACGGCCACTACTTGTTGCCTATAATCGGGTTCGCCCATTGTCAAGTTGTATTGAATCGAGTCCTGCTGCCTCGCAGATGGTATGCCTTGCGGCGCATTGTATAGTACAGTCAAGGCGTAATTAGGTGGCAAGGACGCTTTACATATCGCAGTAATGAAGGCATCGCGTGGCGCCTGCAGATCCAATTGACCGCAAAGAGACGCGAAGGTTTGAATTGCTTTCAAAACATTTTCTGTCGCCGATTCGTCCGTACTGTAGATTCACGGATATATTTGTACCCTCGTGCTTTTCGCATACTACATAAAATAATAAGAATTTACGCAAAGTTGCTACCTGGCATCTATTAATGGGCTAAGAGCCGCCAATAGACCGCACCAACTAGAGTTTATCAATTGTATGTGAAGCTTTCGTTCGGATTCGCTGGGCTGATAAATCTGAGTCTCGTCGTTATCATCTTTCAATCCGCTTATGGCCAAAGCGATCGACCTTATAATGTCCAACAGACATGCATAGGCTATACTGATTCCATAACCGATCGGTATTTGCGGCGGTTCAACTTTATCCAACATTTCCAAGCTGCAAATGAACATACGTTACCATCTCTAGTGCCGTCATTATCGAGAAGAGCACATAATATTATTACTAATTGGCTTACTAAGTTGGTTTAGCTTGCCCGCTTGTAAATGTTGCCACTACTGGTAACCAAATACCACGTGAATAGAAACCGGGTTGAGGTGATACGCCAGGCCCAATAGGCATTCCTGTGAATAACGGTGAACCTGTGCTTTGAGGCATAGTTGTACTTGCTGCTGTTAAAAGCAAAAAATTGTCATACAGCATCCAAGAATGTACATACACGCACTTATGGTAACAAAAATATAGAGGATCGAACTATGCACATGGAGACTTTGAGATAAACGAAATTATTTAAAGTGCAACAAATAAGAAAAAATTAATTTCATAGCCATCCATCACATCTGTACCTGTCTGACTCATCATTTGTGGATTTACAAAAAGGCTATGTACATATGCGCCTAAGCTATTGACAATGTCTTGAAAAATGTTCGTAGCGTGCGGCTTCAAATCATAACATTCGCAGAAGTTGGTCAACAAATCTGCTTGAACTGTCATTTTGTGCAAAACTTCCAATGCTAAAGCCCTCTGCCAGGTAGGTTTGTCAGGATCCAGAAACTTGACGATTAAGGATAAGAATATTTCACATTCAGTCACCTGAAGCATCGGAATGTCACTTTAATTTCTGCTGACAAATTTATCGTATGTTGTTGCTACATGCTGGTACATTTACCAATAAGGAATGATATTTCTGTATCAAAATCGACACAACTCGCAACAGCCTCATGCTAATAGGAAAGTAAGGTTTGTCTAAAGGTGTCGCTTGTTGTAGAGATGCCGGTACTGAATTACGATACTTGATGTTAGGCGAAAACAGTTTTATCACAAGTGCACACACTCTCTCCTTCAGTAAAAAGCTAAACTCCGGGTGCTAAAAATTATATTTCGACATATAATTCTTATATGGCTATAAAAGGTTTCGTTAAAATAATCCCTTCACCGCTTAAAAATATAAATCTCAGATTTACCTTAAAAAAGACAGATGAAAAGTTTGTCAAAACCGATTCTAGTAGCTCCAAACCAAAAGTCCTAGTCATTTCAGTAATACCAATTAGCCAGTACGGTTGATCGGCATTCACCAACTGTACTAGATCCTAAAATCAAATGCAAAAATAATAAATTACAATTATATTCTATAGATTTACATAATTACATGAGAATTATGTAAATAATAAGACACCTGAAACATCAAATATGCATCTGCAGCACAAGGGCTGAGACCTTTAGGTGCTTGATTCGTTGGAATTTTCAGTTCCTCCAAATTTACTTCGTCAGACTCTGGCTGATCAGGACTCAGCTCATCCTCGGCGACTACTCTTTCAAACACCAGAGATACCAGCTGTCTTACAGTAGCACCGGCTGTATTTATCGTCGTACAGTCTTTTGTGAAATGTAACCGAAAACAAAGCACCAGGTTCTGAAAAGGTACAATTTCGAATAGAATATCGAGAATGTCATCAAAGAAAGACAGTGTATTCATATAGTAAGTGGATTCTTACTCTCGCCAAAGTATCTCCGTGCACCACGGCATTGCTTGTAAGCAGCAGCGTTACAGTCTGCAAAACTTTAACTTCCTCCGTACCAGATTCCATCAACAACCACAAAGTATCGGTGATGTATCGGGCACCTTTCTGATCCACCGCCTGCTGCGTTATTAGCCTCTGCATCATGCCTAGGCAAAACTGAAAAGCCACTAAAACTTGTACAGCGTTCTACGAGGTCCTAGTTTTAAATCGAAAATATTAGGTAAAGCTTTCAATACCTTGATGATTTTTATGTCCTTACTCTCGCACCCTTGAACCAGAGGATAAAGTATTTGATTTACAATATAATATATTGGTGTTCCTGGGTTACTCGAGGCTGTTCTCAACTTTGCGATTCCTTCCTCACACGACTGTAACAGATAACGTAACAACTGTACTGTGTTGCTGGGCTAAATAATAGTGTAATTCTATTATATTCTGTATTTTTCAATGTCACTCAAGTACGTATACACATGCACGCACACTCAATAGCTTTTAAACTTAATGTACAAATGTTCTGTGCGAAAGTTGTGCGGATTGTTATAAACTTTTCAATTGTTTCCGAGTTACGGTTGAATTTTCAAGGAGAAACCAAACCAAGATCAAAACTAGAACCTGCGGGATTCGAGGTCCAACTGATTTAGAACGCAGATAGGCGACGTACCTCCTTGATCTGCGGATATTTCTTCTTGGTCTCTGAGGCGAGTACCTTGAGGTCCGACTGCAGGGCCTCGAGGAATTTGGAGGCATTCTCTGGGTTGCCACCGACAGTGGTGGCGGCGACGCTCGCCATCGTTGACACTGCCACCGTTGCTCGGGTTTCCCTAAATTGGCACGGTCTCTAGGACCGGAGGCATGACGGCTCGCTACCGAGGAGCCCGAGGGGCTAAGCGCCACGGCGTTGAGACGTCGGATGGTGATCGAGTTGACACGCTCCGCCACGCCGATCGTCGGTGACGATAACGATTGCGGACAGGCGGTCCATCGGAATCACCCTCTCGCCCAGTCGCCGCGGATCACATGGGACGAGCTACACAGGCTTGTAAATTGCGACGACGTTCCCGCGTACTCAGGATTCACGCAACCGTAACTAGGAGCTGGGAGCCCCTTGCCCCTTGCCTGTGGGCCTGCCTAGACCTGGGCTGCGATCGCACACGACCGACCGGACCGACACGCACCTTGACACGATTGTTACAGACTCCGAGACCACGTATGCAATCCGCGCGGCGCTGTTGTGCTAGAGACCCTTTAATAAGAGTCTGGCCATAAGGTAGCACTCTGTCATTGGTCCGACATTTTTCTTCAATTCGCACCAGTTTTTTAAAGCTTGTACTGGTGAAACATAATGCGTGGTCTACAATGCGAGTCGCAGAGTCGTAGTCGTAAGAATAATCGACTGTGACTGATCAATTTCGTCAGACACATAAAGCCTCCGCTACAATGATTCTCGGTTCTGTCTACAATGGTCGCAGTCTTAAGGCCTTCACACATAAAATTCCGTAAGGACGTAAAACGTAAGCGTAAGAAAATCAACAGGTTGGATTTGCTACTGCTTGCGTCATTGCCTTACGTTCTCGACTGTGATTGGTCGATTTTCTTATGCTTACGTTTTACGTCCTTACGGAATTTTATGTGTGAAGGCCTTTAGAATCGTAGAGTCATGGATTGGGTCGTATCGATGTATAACTGAAACCGATTTTCTGTTTTTGAGGTATTTTCCCACGATATATTCGACAGATAATGACACACGACATATATCACTATTCTCTGATTGGTCCGTCGCGGCAATAAACGCAGTCGTGGTCGTTGGAATAGGAATTGAACCTATTCGAGCGACTAGGACTACGACTGCTTTGCGACTGCTCAAGCGACCATCGATACAACTGTACGACCATTGTAGACAGAACCGAGAATCATTGTAGCGGAGGCTTAAGAATTGACCAATCGCAGTCGATTATTCTTACGACTACGACCATTGTAGACAGAACCGAGAATCATTGTAGCGGAGGCTTTAGGTTTCTCTCTACGTGGTTTATGAACTTGTTCGTCTTGCTTGAATCTCCAAAAATTTCTCTACTTAAAAAAAGAGATAAATAAACACTGAGCGTTGGAGAAAGAGAGAACAAGAATTTGAACAAGTATGTACATACATACAAGCGACACAAGCCTAATAATGATTGCGGTGTAGGCCGTTGCATCTATAACCTCAAACTGAGTGAGACGTAACTTGCAACAACTGTTTTATAAAAGTGAATAAGAGACTCTCATCAAGAATTATCATGTCACTCGCACGACGAGGACAGGTTTGTGCCCCATTGGTATTGTGTGCATCACATCATTTTCACACACGTATTATTTATAATTGACGGATATTTGCCAGTTTGCTTGGATCAGTACTGAAAATGTACAATATACATTTCCATGTGCATTGTAGAGTTTCGGATTTTTACTGGTAGTGAATATCCGAATGACTTTCTCGTTGTGTTTGCCAGCTGTGAATTTTGCAAAGCAATCCATGTTTATTTCCAATTTATTTTCAGCATTGGGGAACATTCGCTCGCATGTGGCATGTATACGATGCAAAATGGCAAGATCCTTTCAAGAGTGCTGAAGTGATAAAACATTATCTCATGGGAATGTACAAACCAATATATCATCCAATGAGTAAGTATCGCTTCTCTTTTATAATAAACAAATTGTAATATGACACTAAATTGGCGCATTTGCTCAAATATTGAAACTGATCTGATATCTGTCCACATTAAACTTGTATGTTGCGAGCCTGCTGATACAATTTGATAATAAATTGCAAAAATCAGCACAATTGTTAAAAAGAAAAGAATGTTCCTATGTGAATTGTTAATAATTTTTATATAGATAATTGCGGCGATCATGTGGTAGTGATAAATAGTAAGGAGATCGCCTTACGCGGAGATGAATGGCGAAAACGTGTATACTTTCATCACAACACATATCACGGAGGCGCAACTTGGACTCTCGCGTGGGAATTACATAATAAGGACCCAACTCTGGTAATTGATTTCTTGCAATCCGAAATATACGATGTCAAATTTTCTTAGTGGTTTGTAATTATGTAATTTACGTTTTGTATATTACACAATTGGAACAGATTGTGGAGAAAGCCGTATACAGAGCGTTGCCGAAGAACTTGCAACGGAGGTACACTATGCAAAGACTGCACATATTCCCGGATGAAAAGATACCCGAGGATATGTTGAAAAATATTAGTAATCAAATTAAACAGCTGAAGGCCGTCCCCGTTCGACTGGATCATATTCCACAGAAGGAAATCGATGATTTCCCACAACTTTTAAAGTATCCCGAAAATTATATTCTTAAATAAGTTTAATATCAACGCCAAATTTATGCAGTAATGTATCCACAAGATGATAATACAACTAATAATACTGACGCCTTGAATTGTTTCATAGATTCTTGGGGTTCTTGAGCCAAGCTTGAAATCCTAATTCATAATTATGTTGAATTTATTTATAAATACAAAAGTGTACAAATGTTAAGTGTTTTCGTTCCTTACCGTACGCGTGTATGTTGTTAAATTAATATCTAATGCCACATTAAAATTCCTCCCATTTCTCTGTAATTCCAGACTCGTCGTCGTCGTCATTCACAATTACAGAAGACGCGTGAGAGGTATCCCATTTACTTGGTTTTTGGCTGTCAGTTGATTCTTCCAATTCTGTATCTCTCGATTCCTGTGATGCCTCAATGTCCTCAATTCGCGGCAGCGACAAATTTCTCCCGTACAGCTCCGAATGTTCCGCGTCAAAGTCGTATGCATTGTGTAAAATAGGTACGTCGCAGAACTGACATCGCGGCTCTTCGTACATGTCTTGCAAGCACGGGTGAAAGATTTGGCTGCATATTGGGCAGACACGGTACTCCAATAACATTATCTGCAACAACGTTGTGCAACATCTAGACAACATATGACCCTGCGGACACGACCTGACATATATCTCGTCTATCGTTTCACCACATAGGTTGCACTTTTCAATCTGGTTCGGATAGAAGGCAGTCGTGTTCAAGATTTCCCGAATGCGTTGATTCACATGTTCGTTTTTTGCACCTTCATCCCGGTGTATCTGCAGATGTCGTCTTAGCATAAACACGGCGAACATTTGATCCTCCGACAGCGTACTTTTCTTTGTCGCATTCTCCAGATACGTACAAGCGGAATGTAGGAAAATTAACGGCAGTGCTTCTGTTATTTTACACTCTTTTACGTGATGTATATTCGGCATTGGCTTTTTTGTTGTGCATACGTTCATTATCACTGCCATCCACATAAACACTTGCAATTTGTAGAGTGACAGCGACTCAAGATTCCTCGGAATTGGACGAAGTACCGTACACGGATCATCTGCCTTGGCAGCTTTTAGCCTGAGGACTTCCATACAATCCCAGATGCTTCCAAGATTTGTACCATTTTCAATAATAGACCATGGATCACATATTGCGGCTTTCAAAGTGAACAAATGTATTGTACTTGGCTCCCTCGTCACCAGATGATCATATACTGTATTTGGACTTGTTATCCTTGCAAATATTACTTTATTTGGCGAATAAGCGAGTCCTAAATATTGAACACGTGTCTGTGGTAAATCGCTACCAATATTGATATTAACTAAATCGTTCGATTGCGTGTTAACGACAAAAATGTGACTGTTCTGCGTGGTAATTAAGAATTGCTCATCAACAAACGGAATTACACCTGAAACAACAGATGTAACAATAAATAATGCATCGTAATATTCCAAAGATTAATTAATGTGTTTATATCGTACGGGTACATTCCTAAAATTGACATATAAAATTCTCAGCTATCCTTACGTCATAATTCTTACCTGTAACGCGTCCTTGCACGCGCAAGTGTCGTATACCCTTCAATTCGCCTATCGAACTCAAACGTAAAAACAAGAGGAAACATCCTTTGGCAGCGAGAATCTTTATCTCTGATTTATCTTTGGAAATTGTATGTAAATAATCTACTGCTATGTGATCAGGAGCGACGTATTTTTCTGCCGATGTCATCTGAAGACGATTGTCCCTATCTGTTAATCTTATACCACGTATTGTACCATCATAATATCCGACAATAATCAGATATTGGTTTACATCAACAGTGATCCAACATAATACATTTGATTTTAACGCGTCGTCTAAATATATTGTGCCGACACATACGAGCTCTACGCTTTTGGTCAAATCTGATATTCTAGGAATCTTCCAAACGAATATATCGCCGTTACAATAAGCTACGGAAAAGTATACGAACGAGGCCTCTTCTACTTTGAAAAGTTCACTCCAGGTCATGGAGCAAGCTTGTAATTTCCTTACGCTCTCAACTATTTGTGTACTCTGGTCACTTGATTTCTCATCAAGATCACATTTATTCATTTTGCCATCTTGTATCATTTTTAATCGAAAGGACGAAACGTTGCATATGGAGTACCAATTGTTAGACACTTTGTGCAGCAACTCAACCACACCTGCTGAGCTCAATATCGCTAACACGCATTGACTCGGAGAGATGAAATTTCCAGGCGACCACGCCGCCCTTACTATCCTCGGGAACTTATTAGTTACCCCATCCAATTTCGGCGTAACGCGATCGTTCATGAGAAGCGAATAAATGTCCTCGCGCATTAAATTCCACAACGAGTCCGTCTCGTCCGCAAATGCACACGCTGGAAAATCGTCGCAAGGATGTATGAAAGACCGGGCAAATTTGAAAGTTGGATTCGGCGACATAGGCGACGGTTCCACCAGCTGTAAAACAAAGAGTAGCTCGTTTTTGGAAATTTGTATTCTTAAGGGAGGGGAGCAGCGCCTTCAATCCTGCCTTTAGGTTGTTTCGCACCAAAACAACTTACCCCTGGTCCACAATCTTGCTTTAAGTAAGCTGTAAGCCTTAAACCGTAAGAAATTAACCAATCATAGGCATTTATTCCCCTCACTCTCACCTGTGATTAGTTAATTTCTTATGGCTTAAGCCTTAAAACTTACTTAAAGCAAAATTGTGAACCAGGGGTTACACTCGAGAATCATACCGCAGCCAGTCGATAGATAAGGACAACAAAAACAAAGCGTTGAATTGAAATGAGGAGGTTAGGTTAGGTTAGGTTGCACTTGACCGGTCTTGTATTTTTACATGAAAAATATTAAAGATACCACGATTCAGATATAAATGAAACTCGACGATCGTAAACTGCAAAAGTAAATTGTTTAATTTCCCTCTCAATATAATTATAATCCAAAGGACACCCTTTTGCAAACGCGACGAAAAAGATTCAACTTACAAATACATGGACGCCCTTTTCCGTAATTATCAGGATCTGATTATCAGATGACCATTGTATCGCAAATGGGCAAGTCACCAACGGAGAAATATTGACACTACAAAGCTCTTCTGTCTCCATCGTGGATGTAACAGCTGCTTTCGTTTCAAATCTGACTGACGCCACTGACGGTCTGTTTACATCCGTGCGGTCCCATGGGCGCGGAACGTGCGCAATACGGAATCGGAACGCTCGTGATTGGTTTACTACAAAAGTAATGATGTTGAAATGATTTTATTTTTTTTTCTTTTTACTTACGTAAGATCTATTTAAGATTAGTTTAGGATTACCGTTCGTATTTTCTTTTATCTTTCGACCGACGCGTCTTTGTACCTTCCGTTGTCCCATGGCCACGGGGCTTTATTCGCGACTCGCGACTCTCCGACGAATTATTTGACGGTTTAACGTGACGAAAGGATCCAAAAGCGAAAGACTTTACACAGACTCTACTTCGTATAAGTATATATATTCAAAGTTTAACAGATTTACACCAATTCTAGTTTCGCAAGACTCTCAGCGAGCAGTCAACTTAACTGCTTCGCCGTCTACCAGAGAGTGCCGGTTTTTCGCTCGCTTTGTCCTCAGCGGACCGCTGGTTCCTTCATTTGACCGATTTTGTTTTCGTGGGTATGTTGTGGCTTTTCGTATGTACTTATGCCACCGCTTTGTGCTGTCACCTTTATCCTAATTCGCTCCTTTCAATGTCATGGCATCAAATGGCGCCAACTAAACCGAATAAATTTATAAAAACTAGGTACCTTGTTATTTTGTATATTAAAATGTTATAGTCAAACAATCGAGCATAAAATTTGATCGGAAGAAATAAAGGAAATAATAATATATTAATGAGACAATTTTTAATACTTATTCCATAAAAATTTAATGCAAATAAATTTAATACAAATAAATATTTTATTAAAAGATCGCCTTTTCTAATTTAATTGTGGGACACATATCGATCCTGATTCATGACATCATTGTTTATTAAAAAAAACTCGGCGCTGCTAAACCAATTTTACATTTGCCAGTAGGTCGGGCTAATACGGCGATTTTTTAACATCAATATCTCGATAACTATTCCTCCGAGTGCAAAATAGTAGGTAGAGGACTTTTCTGTTTGTCTTACAACTAGTCCCCTCTACCTTCCCGTGGAAACGGCGGTCAAAAAGTTGCGGAGCACCCTGTATAGTACGTAAATTTTATCTCGGGGAAAATCAGGTAAATTTCAGCGTTATATTTTGGACCTATTGGTGATATTTAAAGCTAGATTATTTAATCTAGATGCCATAGTTTCATATCTATTTTGGGAAAAATCTAGAACCTATGTAGATTTTCCGACTATTTTTTCTCTCTCGGTAAAATCCAGGTAAATTTCTAGGGTGTATTCCGAACCTAAGTGGATATTTTAAATTGGATTTTTCTATCCAGGCCCTGTATTTGCCCTTAAGCTCAATGTCCACGATGCTAGAACTCGGTCCAAGTTCTAGTTTCGAGAAATCTGTAGCCAATCAACGTGCAGCTATTCCATAAAAGCGGCAAGTTGATTGGCTGCACGTTTCTCGAAACTAAAACTTAATTGGACCAAGTTCTAGCATCGTGGACACTGGCCCTTACGGAAAAGTACCGAAATAATTATTAGAAAATTACTGTACGTCAGTAATTTCTGATAGTTCAATTACTGATATACAGTCATTTTCTAGTAATTATTTCGTTACTTTTTCGTAAGGGTGATCCCGGTAAATTGAGGCAAATTTCTACCCGGATACATATATACAATTCATATACCATATAATTAATAATAAACAATTAATATACATATATACATATGTATATACATATATTTTTTATTTATTTATATTTGTATGAAGAAGTCTCTTTTTTACCGGGGACAATATGATACGTAATATGGCAGCATGAATATCGAAATATATCATTTATTCTATCCGATCGTCACCTTTATAATCTCATTATTGTATTTTGCAACGCGTTGCCGCATTTCCTTTATGACTATTTTGCTATTATTACTATTACTCTGCCGACGCTGCAGATCTAACGACAGGTACTCGACATAAATTAGGTAATACTAACATTTATTAAATAAGAGTGATGCAATAGTAAAACGCGTCTGTTTATAATATTTATGGCAGCATAAATATGCGCACGGGGCAATCCCGGAATCTTACCGTCCGTCCGTTCATCGTAAACGTTGGGACGGCGATTTGAGACGTCTAATACATCATTGACCGCAAATGGCGAAGAATTTGGTCGGTACTGCGGCTCTTAACACGCCTACGAGTACTACATTGCTGTACTTGCCACTTATAACAACTTGATAATGATAACGTTACATATTATAGAAGAAACACTTCAATTTACACTCATCGCAAATTAATATTCATTAATATTTATTACAATTCTCGAAAAGAGAGATGTAGGCGCACTTTGCTCGCTACTTGCAACGTTAAATTAACACAAAAATGCGAGCGTAATAATAAATGCGAACGTACATAGAGCTATCACGATATAAGTTTGATGAAATGTCATCGGATATTGTTATATGAGAGCAACAGCCGATATCGCTGATCGTTAGTAGCAATTAACTGAACTGTCACTCATTGTGTATGTCACGAACGCGACAATCTGGCAATAAATTTGGTCACTTTTCTATACCACAAAACTCCGAAATTATGCATAATTTGGACCAAATGGAGGAGAGTATATTCTGCGCAGAAATCTTTTAGGATATTAATCCGCTTAATATTTTTAATGAATTTTAAATAGCTTTGGTGCAACGATGGCGCAACCATGTGTTCTGTTTTAATTCTAAGATGAACCCAGCAACTTAGCCAGAATGCCGCGAACATTTGCGAACTTCCGCGTCACCTACCCTGCGGGAGTTGTGCGATCGTTACAATGATAAATAAATAATTTATGTACAAAGCCAACGGAAGCTTTTTGTCGAGAGAATGTGAAAAGGGGAACCGAGGGCAGTGTCGGGTGCGTTCGTTTCCGGCGTTCATTTAATTGCTGACTCTCCGCTTCGCATCGAATCGTGTCTTCGAATAAAAGAACTCCAAGCCAAGCCTCGATAACCTATAGCGGTCACGCGAGTTCTTTTATGGTAATCGTTATCACGATATCCTACAAAAAGCGGATTAATTGTAAGAGAAATTGGCAAGAATCCATTTTGTCAAGTTACGTTTCTAATTTATCAAAATTAATATAAGATTCACTTTAGGAAACATTCGAATTATTTCTCATCAACTTTCTATTCCCTTATTTTGCTTTCTCTCTCTCTCTCACAAGCAAATAAACAAAAAACAATCTTTAGAATTCTCATTAAAAAATTTTTTAAGTCACTCTTCCGATTTTAGAGATTAGGAATTCACCACTTTACAGAATAAATCCTTATCAATTCCTTGTCCATAAATCCTTATCAATTCATCAATTTTACAGGATGACAGGAAACGACTGTATTATCAAACTAGGCGAGCTTGCGCTGCCTGCCGAGACAAAAATTATAGAGGCGTTAACTCGACTGGTGGTTGGCCCATCTTTGTTCGCAGAGTCGCGACATCGTCCTCTATCCGAATTAACAATTTGTATTTCTGCAAGAAAGAAATAATTGTATGGAAAAGTAAATATCTCCCAATAAATGTTCATTCCCAACTTTTCCGTACTTACCGTCCTATTATCGCCCGGTGTAGTCAACCAGGCATAGACCATGTATCCGGGTATGCAAAGCATGGAGGATAGCGCTGTAAACCAGCCCAACACATGCGACCACCATGGGTATTCATAATTTAAATATTTTATAGGTGTCCACTGAATCAGATTGAAGATAAACACGCCCTGAGTTCAACATTAAACATTGTACATTTTTATTAAGTTACCAAATGTTTATTAAGCTACCAAGCTATGCTAATTAAAGTCCATTTAATATTGAACAAAAATAAAAATTTATCTATTAGATATCGTATAAACTAATACAGTAGTTCTTGATATTTTTGTAGAAGGGGGAAAATCTCCCAGTGAGAAATGATTCGTCGATTGACGTCGATTCGACATCATTTCGACGTCGATCGACGAATCATTTCTCACTGGGCTATACATAGATATAAGAAAATGCAGAAAATTTGCAGCATACACGTACGCGCGCGTATTATGTTACTAATTAAAAAAAAACTCATTTACTTTTAATTTACTTATTTTTAATTAAAGTACTTTCAAAATTAAATCAAGATGAAAGGAAAAAGCAGCTAGCTCATGTTCTTAGCTCAAACTCTTCTTACAATTAGACATACGCGAGAAGCTGAAACTTACAACGCAAATCATCGGCGTAGTCACTGTCCAGCAAAATTTCCACCACATAAGAGGATAGTAACCGATCATGTCGCGCAGAGCATCATAGAATCGGTTTGTACCAAACGCCCAACTGATTGATATGCATTCGAAGAAGATGAGGAAGAGTAAACAGAAGCCAGAGACGGCGTACGAATCGAGGATTTGGAAAACGTACATGCCACCTTGAGAAATGCACGACAATCCGATAACATAGGACAGGGCGCACACGATGGCGATAAACAACTCCTTGCGACGACGTAACAGCTGAGGCCACTCGTCCACCTGAAGAAGAGTTAACAGTTGGAACAATATTTTTTTCTTCACTAAAAAGAAAAGACATTTCTTAAAGTTAGGCTTTCGTTAAAGTTTGAAAAACAAAATACCATAGCCGTGACGAAGCCTTCCATCGTACAGAACTGGGAGTCGAGTCCGATGAGCAGCAGCATAAAAAAGAACAGGCATGACCAAAGCGGCGCGCCCGGTAGCTGAAGAACCGCTGACGGATAAGCCAAAAAGGCCAATCCTGGTCCGGAAGCGGCCACTTCAGCGACCGGCTTCTGCTGCTCGTGAGCCATGAAACCCACCACAGAGAATATTACGAAGCCCGCGAACATGCTGGTGGATGAGTTGACCGAGCAAACGATCAAAGCGTCCTTGTAGACATTGTTGGTAAATTTGTTATAACTACCGAGAGCCACCAGGGTGCCGAGTCCGAGACCGTACGAAAAGAAAATCTGTGTTACTGCATCGATCCACACCTACGAATTCCACCTTATGTGAGTACATATTGAAAAGGAAAGTCTAGAATCCACTCTTAAAGGTCGTTGATTATTAAGTAAAAGCAATGATCATGGAATGGTGAGTGTATTATAGCGCGCACTGTATGTTAGTATGAATTTAGAATATTCTTATATCTTTTAAATGTTCTCAATTATTATATTGTATAAAATAAACGTTGTGGTAAAGTCAGTTAAAGTTAACTGATGTTTATAGAATCGTTTTAAAGACAAAACAGGTTTCAAGAGCTAGTAAATGAAAGAAAATAACTCACCTCGGATTCCCGAAGCTTAGACAAGTTTGGACTGATATAAAATCGAATGCCTTCCATGGCGCCGGGCAACGTAATACCACGAATCAGAAGAACGGTGAGCAACACATACGGGAAGAGAGACGTGAAATAGACGACTTTGCCAGTCCACTTGACACCTTTCCAGATGCAAAAGTAACAGATTATCCACACTAATAGTAATGTACCCGCTAATTCCCATCGAATATTGCCCACGGACTCAATACCACTGCTGATCTGCAATGCTCGACGTCTGAAAAATAGAGTCAATTGTGAAATTACCGAGCCTAAACAAAACAGAAATACTGAATTTACTGTAAAAGTTTCTGCACAGTTGAAAATTTGTATTTTCTTATTAAAAAATATGCCAGTTAAAATTTTTTTTAAATAATTGTCACACGTGTCAATTTAAAATAACGCTGTTTTTTAATTAAACTTAAGTGTTAAATTATTAAAATAATTAAAAAGTGTCAAAATAACATAATATGTACCTATTTTTAATTTCACCAATGGATATGTTTCGTATTATTAATAAAATCATTATCTGTTAAAATTTACAAAAGAGAAATATTGAGTTTATTATATTTGTAAAAGTTGGAACACTTGAAATTATTATGTCTGTAAAATGTAAAAATGTCTTTTCTAATTAATTTTCTCATTAAAAATATATTGACTTTACAGAAAATTTATTTCACATCACTTTGAGGTTTTCATTTTGTTATAAACATACTATAAAAGTATCATAAACATAATATTAATCTACTGTTTAATATATTATATTAAATTAACACAAAAACTTATGTGGACCATTAATTCGGGATATGTAATGTCTGTTAAATTTAGCACAATTTTTTCAACTGCGTGCTTAGTATAAAGCTCAATTTATAGAAATGCGCAAATTACGCGCGTCACGTACTCGAAAAGAAATAAAAAATTGTATTATACTGACTCCCAAAACTCCTTCACAGGGTCCGTAAGTTCCGCCACTGTCACATTAATATGATTGAGCGTGCACATCTTGATGACGCTACCATTCCTTGAGTTATAGCTCCAGCAAAACAACGAGCTTCTGTCGTAAGGATTTACACAATTCTTGGTGTTCCAGTCATTGTTGCAGCTTCCCCAAGGCAATTCTACAAATTGCACAAGATAGTTATTATTTATAATGAATAACGGTCAATAAAATATTATCATTAGTGAAAGATATCCGATAAAATAAGACATTACGAGAATTTTTCGGTGTAGATAATTTCAAATTTGCCTACCACTGCGCATTGACATAAAGAAATAAAAGATCGCCCAGGCCAGGATAACGATATAATAGACATTCATCCAGCAGGACATGACGGCAGCGGCATAACCGATGCCCTTGAAGAGCGGCGCTATCTTAAAGACTCCGAGGCCGCCCACCGTGAGCATCTGCCCGAGAGCTAACTCCATAAAGAACATGGGTATACCAGCCAAAAACAGCGTTAAGAAGTATGGAATTAGGAAAGCGCCGCCGCCATTCTTGTAGCACAGATATGGAAATCGCCAGACATTGCCAAGACCGATCGCCAGGCCAACCTTGAAGAAACGGCAAAGAAATTGCGTATCAAGGTACAGTTAGTGCCGATAATAAAAATATCTTTGTATTCTTTTATGAATAACCATAAATTTGTATATGCATATGTAGTCTTTGATATTCATAGAAATATCTTTGAAAATTCGTAGTGCTTTGTAATAAAATCGCTTCGCCCTGACACTTTTCAGTAATAATTATAGCTAATGATATTAACGGACGATATTCCTAAAGGTGATTGTGCATTAAGATATGACGTCACGATAACTACCACACTGAGGATAAAATCCAGCTTGGTGCTCCATGTTCCGCGATCCGGAAGTGGTTTCCTTTTGCTGGTCGTCGAACAAGTTAGATTTAACGTTGTCGTGCCGTTGTCGGTGTTTTCTGAGTCAGCTACTTCAGGATCCCGTGATGCCTCTGTCATGATTATGGGCTTTTGTGATGGGCCCACTTGGTGTTCTCCAGGTGTCGTCGGTTTGTATACGCACTCCGGCTGATTGTCGATCGGTGTCGTCTCAAACGCAAAGATGATAACGAGACATAATACAGTATCTGCCAAGCAAATATTTCACAAATTGCTTACTTAAAGATATATTAATTTTTTCCGTTGAGAATCATTTCACGCCGGCAGACGAATCAACATGATTAAGCAAAGGAGTTAATCGACCACGACTGGCTACGTGCTTTTTTAAAACAGAAAATTTATTGCGAAAAGTGTTACCTCAGCCAGGGTTTAAGCCTGGACCTCCCTTCACTCTAGGCGGGCGTCTCAACCAATTCGACCACCGAGGCATATGATAATATTTGTCGCAATAACAGTATAGATGTTGTGATGATTGTCGGTTGAACACAGGGGAGGGTAAGGGAACGGGGATACTTAAAAATCGCGTTTCGATAGTGCTGTGTTCAACCGACAATCCGTATCGGTGCGTAGTTCACAAAAGTCGAAAACATACGCGTAGACAACATCTATGCCGTTATTGCGACAAATATAAGCATCTGCCTCGGTGGTCGAATTGATTGAGACGCCTAGAGTGAAGGGAGGTGCAGGTTCAAACCATGGCTGAGGTAATATTTTTGCAATAAATTTTCTGTTTTTAAAAACACACAGCCACAGTCATGGTCGATTAACTGCTTTGCTTAATCATATTTATTTTTTATTAAAGTTTTTTATTAAAGTTATTTTTTAATTAATTTATTTTTTAATTTAAAAAAATTATTTAAAATTAAAAATTTATTTTATTAAAGTTTTATACAATTTTTGTTAAAGATAATGAAGACACGAATCTTGAACTGTAATAAACACGAGTTGTAAAACACAAGACGAAAAATTTGAAGAATGTTTACTTAAAAATCCTCAAACAGAAGTTTTTCTTGAGCGAACGCCTTTTACTTTTACATTATCGAAAATTGATGCAGAAACTTGTATTAATTTTCTATAATATAAAAGTAATAGGCGTTTGCTCTAGAAAAACTTCTGTTTGTGGATTTTAAAGTAAAACTTTCTCAAATTTTTTTAAGGATTTGTAGGAAGATACTAAATAATTGTAAACTGTTATATGAGTATTTAAAATACTGCTTGCAGTATCGAAATTTTTATCCTTTTCTATTTTAAAAAGTATTGACCGAGTTTTCGTTCTTTGTAAGCTACGAATGTTCACGTGGTTTCTGTCGCCCAGAAAATCTGCGGAAAATCATTAGGGTTGAACGCTTGGGTCAAAGATGAATGCTCTTTTGGGTACCAAAAAAAGAAAATAAAATAAAAAGTCCATTGATCACAGTGAGCATTAAAGTGGGCTACTGAAAGACCAGCCGGATAACAGTATACATTCTTCTATTGGATAATTAAATTGTGCCCGCATTGTGTCTCAATAATCGTCGAATGTTAAAAGACTCTGAATTACAATGCGTTAAAATATCTGACAATAAGTTAAATTTGTCATTGCGCGGAAATTGCTAATTAATAGAGTTAAATATATGTATACATATTACATATTATAATATAATTAACGTAAAATAATTAACATTTATGGTGTGTATGCATTTCAATAAGAGATAAATGAAGCTATTGGAAATAAGTGCAGTATTTAATGTTTAAATATATGACGTATGGTTTTACTTGTATACCTTTATGTAAAATTCTATTTGCAACAAAGAAGTATTCAATAGAACAAATGCAACAATTACTATTGTCAGGAAACCTTGTAAGGAAACCTTAGTTATGTTTATTATTTCCAAAATGTGTCTACGAAATATCCATTTAAAGCTAAATAAAAACTCTACGTCAATACCAGGATATCAGTTTGTATTAATTGTGTTGAATTATGTTTTTCAATTATTGCGCTTGTGTAGTTGATGCTAGAGGCATATTCAAAATTATTTTCAGCAATCTGCTTTTCTCGGACATCTTCCATATAAAACTGACAGCGAGTCAAACATTTGATTTAATTTCAGCCAATCGGACTTGAATCGAGCAGGAATTACATTGAATTAGCGAAGATGTGTGCAGACTCCTGCAAGAAAAGCAGCATGGTATTCTTCTAGGTATATAGAAGAAGGAGGATGAACGGTGGCCATTGGCGCAGCCTGTTAAATACGAATGTCCGGCACGAGGGGTCCGTATAATAAATATCGCGATGGTACGTGTTTCCTTGCTTCTCCCTTCCCACTATCGCCACCCACCTCGGCTCCCTCTTCCTCTTCCACGCTCATAAAAAACAGCTATATTCTAATTAGCTGAGGATGTGTCGTTCCGCGTGTCATCGCGAGAGATACATCGGATTTTAACCGTCGTCACCTGTAATGCGGTCTCGGCGGGAAGTTAAAGTGCCGCGAATTTTCCCTTTGTTCGAAACATTAGAAATGTTTTTTCAGGAAGACGCACATCGGTAAAGTTAATCGCGACCGCGTGGCATCGGATTTAACAACTTCAAGTGCCATAAAGCACAAACCTTTGAAACGTTATACTGGAATCAATTGTTTAAGTCATGTGATATCAAAATGTCAGGCTTAAAACCTTAATCTAGGACAGGCATAAGTAATTTACGCTTTATAATTCATTTCAATCTACCGATCCGTTAAATTGATCCATTACACTAGAGCCATTCCACAGATGATCGTTATTTTTTGTTATTCTTTATTTATGTGCTCACATGCTTTTTTATCAATTTTGAATTTTACAAGGAAAGAGTAACGTCCTGTAAATCAAATCATTTGTCGCTAATTGATTGCTAATTGCGCGATCAATTTGCCATTATTCCTCCTTAAGTATAACATATTTGTTACGCTAATTCCTAAGCGGTCTACGAACCTTACTAAATCTGGCAATGCAATCTCATGTGGAAATCTTCCTAGATCTAGCCGCGAGTGAATCGCTGCGAAACAACCGATGTCACCTCAATGTCGGCGAACGGAAAAAAAATTTGGTTTTTTTGCACACTGCACTTTCTGAGCACTCTTAATGGTCGCACGAAATGTAATTTCGCGCTCGTTGCCGGAGTAGTCGTTCACGCTCTATTTCGTCGATGAAAATCTTCGGTAAACGACGGAACTTGAACTGATCAAATCGATCTTCTAATTCTCTTTGCCGAGTAACCGAATCTCGCTTTTAAAATCGCAGTCGATCTGCCGGCCGCAAAATCCGAACTACTCTTCGGAACACCACTTGATCTTGGAGGTTGATTTCAAGGTGCGATTCGCGCGGGTCGTGATCGCTCACGTTTGCCTGCCGTGGATATACTGGTTTGGGGACCACGACGCGTGTACCACGGGGAGAGAGCAAAGAGTGACTCTCTACGTTGTGAGTGCGAGTGTCACCCGCGGGATACTGTGTAATCGGCGATCAGTCCAATCTCAGATCTTCCATGCATGCTGCGCCAGCTGACAATAACTAAAATCGTCGTAGGAAGAAAATCTGGGGGTTCCCCCTTTTTTCCTTTTCCCCCGCCTGTAATTCGCGCTAACACGCGCCCTTACGTTCTCCGCCTTCCCCGTCAACATTGCAGGACGTTATCTGCCGATGGTCTGCTGA
>NW_011967221.1:1758533-1785360 GCF_000949405.1 Vollenhovia emeryi
GAGAGAGAGAAAGAAAGAGAGAGAAAGCAAGTGAGAGGAAAGGGTAAAAGGTGACAGAGAAAGAAAAGGGGTCACACCAAGATCGCAACAGTATATCATCATCGAGTTGACATTTATCTACCTCTCTATCCTTCCAATTCTCTCTCTCTCTCTCTCTCTCTCTCTCTCTCTCTCTCTCTCTCTCTCTCTCTCTCTCACTCTCTTTTTTGCTTGCAAGTGCATTTTTCTCTCGCTCTTCTAAATTCGTTTTTCTACTTCCTACAAAAAATGTTACCTTTTGGATTTTCTTGTTATTAACCAGGCCATTTTATTTCGTCCAAATCTTTCTGCATATATTTCTTTCTTTGGACTTTAACGATATTAATAGGATAAATTATAGTACTTTAAGGAGGATCGGTCCAAATGACAGTTATAAAGATCTAAGAACAAGTTTTTTCGAGAGTACTATTTACACTGAAATATTCTTTCTTCAACACAAAACAAAATAATTGTGATTGCATTTCTGAAAAATACAATAGTCAATTATCATTCCGAATATGAGAAGAAAATTATATTATTTCAAACATTTTTTCATGTATAATATATCATGTATAACAAATAATAGTAATTTTAATAATCAGTGATGCAGATGTTGACATTAAAATTAAAATATTTAGCTCATTTTTTAATTATGTTTATGTTTATAGACTATATTTTTGACAGAAAAGTAAAAGAAATTTCAACATTAAAATATGTTTACTGCATTTATTATTTATTTATAGAATCAAATATTGATTAAAGTAATTATATTAGTATTTAATTTACAGTATTGCAAACTGTACTTTTTAAAATCATTTTTGTGATAATCATTCTGATTTCTGTCTGTGCGCGTGTGTGTACGTGTGTGTGCGCGTGTGCGTGTACGCGTTCGTGCGTTAAAGAAAACTATTCTATTTTTTACTCATTAACGCTTGTGTGTGTATAGGTGTGAATTATATTTTTAAAAAATTAAAGTTTAAATAAAATAATTTAAATAAACTCTTTCTCTTATCTCTACAAAACTTATCTTAAATCACAAACAACATAGCAAGAATGTTTTTATTTTCAAATATTTTCTTTGAAAAGTTAAATAGATTAATTTCACTTAACATTTTTCTATTCCTCTTTTTTTTTTAGATCTCGTATGGTACAATATAATTATGTCTCTCAAGACTCCCCTCAATTGCAAATATGTCGCAGTTGTCTATTATTACTTCTCCCGGATAATCCTCATTTAACGGCCACTAAATGTATTTGCTAAGGAGTAGATGAGATCACTGCTTGATTTTCTTGAACCTTTCTTACATTGTTTCGCATTTTAATTCCCGGAACGATTATTAAGAAATAATTTTGGATGCAAGCTTTATCTATTCAATAAAAAGAAAAGAGACAAAGCTAATCACTTATCATCGATTAATCAATTTTTTATTTTAAATATATTCAAATCTAATAATATTATTTGTTAAAATATATGATTATCTATTATTTTTCCCTGATTTTTTTTAATTGATAAGTGCACTGATATAAAATTAACAAATATGGCCGTGTCTTTGTTAATTAACAGCCTTATTTGTTCAATTATTTACAGGAATGATATGATAATGATATTTTAATATAAAAATTTACATTTACTGTTTATTAGCATACATCCTGACATCCTTATTCAAACAGAATACTGTGATTTTATGTCTTCATTATGCAATCACGAAAAAAGTATTTCAGACTTCTGGGGGCCATTAATCTGAATTAGACACTATCAATGCGGAAACAAAACGTCGCGCGCTTGTTACGCAATTATAGCGCAATTTTTACATACTTTCTAGCTGTATTACGTAACATTTTTTATATTTAAAATGAAATAATAACAGACTAAAGTAATAATTATATATATTTTAACGTTAGAGAGAGAGAGAGAGAGAGAGAAATACGACAAGTTTTTAGTTACAAAGGACTTAGAATTCTTCTATTTTTCTTTTGTTTTTGATATCTAGTTAAAGATCTTTAAGTGTACAAACACTATCGTAGAGCACTTGAAAAGAGCAGAGATCTGTGATCAATCTCTTGTAAAACTGGTCAATTTCACTTTTTGTAAGTCTCCTTAATTTCAGTACTAAAGTGTATATATACTGGTCTATTACTTTATTAATTTTCATTACTTTTTATTTTATACGGAGTCGATCGGTTTGGATTATGAGGGATTTAATTAATGCTAAAATATTGATGTACGAAGGTGAAACGACGAATACACGTTTCGGCGACGCTCGTCGTGTTTTCCCGTTGTCGCTGCCGTCACCGATTTCCGAACGTTTCCGATGAAACGAAATAGCTATAAAGTAGGTGAGCAAGACTAGGAAGCTGATATATCCGGAGGGTTCACGTGACACCGATCCGTCCCCGCATCCGTTCTGGGTATAGTCCGCTGTATAGGTCATGCGGAGAGCTCCGGATTGATAACGCAGTGCCGTAAAACTCCTACTCGTCAGCGCCCTGAGCGAAGCTTTTTTGGCTTGCGGCATTAAAGTTGCGCTCCATGAATTTCACGATCGGTCCCAATCTTGCCCGCCGTCCTTGCCCCTGTCCGCTTAAGCTCTCAGAGTCGATCGCCGATCGATCTAAAATCACACAATCTGGTATTCGATTAAAGCTCGCATTGCTCCAAGTCTGATTTCTCGTTTTCATTTTGCACATCTCACGCTTGCGCAATATACCTGATATTTCGAAAAATAACAATATGTTTTGTGTGTCACACGGCATGATTGCTTGATAGCATTAGACACCGCAGAGGGGAACATCCCAAATGATGGGAGGATGTGCGGGAAGTGGCGCGGGAACCTCGCCGCTTACCATTTTGCTGCTCAGAATTTTCATCGGGGATGGACACCACGTGTCCACGGCGATTTTTTGAAAGTCAGAATTTTTTTTTAGACGCTGCGCACGAGAGTCAAGTATATTTTAGGAAGTTGTAGTTAAAGAAAGGAAGAACTAGTTAAAACAAGTTTACAGAGGTTTGTTTCGAAATTCGTATTTTCTGATATTCAAGGTCAGACACGTGATTCGTCCACCTTTCAGCAGCTTATCATTTTTATCTATCAATGTTCTTCGCCATGATTCTTTGAGATTACATATTTGTTGGTATTTAATGTTAACGGAAATAATGCTCTCTTTGCAAAGGAAGCGAACAGAGAGAGGAATATTAACAGCGAAGCTGAAAAGATTTTTATTAAAGCATATTGAGCTTTGACTGCGCCTAATGTACATTGATGCAATCGTATCTTTAATTGGTTGAGCAGTTTCCATCAATACTGATTGATGATGTCCATCAATACTGATTGAATGCGTCGTATGCCAAGCTGGGTTTGTAATAAACGGAAATTCTCAATCCTATTGGCTCAAGGATTTGTTTATAACTATTCATTCCAGTTTGATATATGTGTTTACCATATTGGTCTTTTTTAATACTTCAATGAATTTTGTTAGACGTTTTTCTATAGTATATGTAAGAATACTATGTATGTATTTTCATGTGTATTACATATGCATTTTTTACGCATCGCGTACCAAGCTAGATTTATAATAAACAGTAACTCTCAATTGTTTTGCTTCAAAACTTATTGTTTAAGGTTACTAATTCAAAACTGAAACATATATTTATTTCTGATTATTAATATTTTAATCCATTTTTGCCACACGCTCTTCTAGCAATGTAAAAATACTATGTACAAATACGATGTTTATAAAATAAATAAATTAGAAATTTAATTGCTCCTGCTAACAATAATTCATTTTTTGCGCATATAAACATCAGATGACTTTTTGGAGAATTTACAACTCATTTTTCCTTCAAAACTTTTAAACTGACGTCTTTTGGTGTCTTGCATGTAAAAGATAACTTTCAGAGCATCTTTAAAATATAACTTTTTGCATATATATATTAATATTGCTACATATTAATATTGCTATGTAATGGCAATTGGGTTCCGTATAGGACGTAATACCGTATCGAAAATCATTTCCGAAAGAGTCAAGGCATTTGGAACGAATTGAAAGGAAAAGTTTTTCTTAACCCAACGGTAGAAAATTGGATTAAAGTAGCTAGAGACTTTGAGGACCTGTGGAATTATCTGAACTGCATTGGAGCAATAGATGACAAACATGTCGACATTGATGTAAATATCACATTATTTCTGTATTAATTTAACAGTATTTGAAATGTGTTATACGTCATGACTTTATATAAGTTTATTTATTTTATTATGCAATGTATTGGGTCTGTGCCGATTTTGCATTTGAAATCTACTTGATTTTCGGCACAGACCCAATACTACGTGTATCGTGATAAAATTATGATAAATAATTTTTTAAAATGAGATTAACTTCGTCCTACAAATGGAAGCTTATTTATTTAGTTTTGAATTTGGATCTATATGAGTTTCAACTTGAAAATGAATGTTTTTAGGCGTTTTAATCATTCCTAACGCAAATTCGTTTCATTGTGCAAATTTTGATTAACTCTCTCGTGATGAATTTTCATTTATTAGAGCATAGTCGGTGTGTAAAAACATGAGGGAAAAGTGAGAACGCCCAGATCAAAGGTGCCGACAGAGAGTGACTACGTTTCCACCGAGGGTCAGAGTCGGGCTGGAGTCGGGTCAGAATCGGGTTGGGGTCAGCGTTTTTGCGGTGGAAACACCAAACCGGGTCAGAATCGGATTGGGGTTTGGTGTCTCCACCGCAAAAACGCTGACCCCAACCCGATTCTGACCCGACTCCAGCCCGACTCTGACCCTCGGTGGAAACGTAGTCACTGTGACTGCACCGTTATTCATGCTCAATGGATATTTGCACGTACACCACACTTCAAATTTCGCGCGCTATTACGTCACTACGTATGCTCGGTCAGCCCTGTGTAGCGTCGGTTGGTATCGATACTACAGGTATCCTAACCCCACAACCGTAGGATTTTAAGAATTAATAACTCTCTTATTAGTGTCGAGCGACGATTTTAACTCTCGGATTCGTGTTTTGCAGGCAAAAATACGCGGTTCTGTAAAATTTCATGAAAAACGGTGAGTAAGAGACTCTCCTTCGGTATTACCCAAATCTTTATTTGGAACATCGTATCTTTCGTTTTGACCGCCCAACCATATCATAAGAAGTCATCTTTCGTTTATCACCAGAAACGTAATGACGTTGAAGCGTTAATGCGATTCATAAGCATCATGCGTAAGTCGGAAAACAACGACAATCGCACAATACACGCCGCTTGAAATGCCAAGGTCTCGTCGGCATGAATTGTTACTGTAGTAACGCCAATTCGTGAGGTTATGATTACGACGAGGGACGCTCGTTGCCGATGCGGCCCTAACTCCGCTGGGATGGCTGTAAACAAGATTTTATACTTTGGTTTGGCGTTGGTACTGACGAATCTGTACGTGGCCGCTAATAACGGTGTCACCAGTGTCAAGTGTCAGTTTGGTAAGCCAATGCGTAAACAGGTGTCAGCCGAGCCCCTGAATGGCATGTGCCTGCGAGATATCGCGTCCCACCTGTCCAAGACATTGCAGTCCATCGTCGACGAGGAGCTCGGCGCTTCTTCATTTCAGAAGATGATTGACAAGATGGAATTCGTGAATGCCTCCGGCAATCTGGATGCAAAAATCAGTGCCTTAGTTGACAAATTTGACAATAAACTAATGTCGTACATTAACATCTTCAAGCAAGTCTACAAAGTTATATACAATATACTGACGCGCAATCCGCTCCCTGCCATTTATTCTAGTCAAATAGTCGATTACGATATGATGGAGATGAACAGAGTTTCGGACATTTGTACTGATATCATGAAAGGTATCTACTTATTAAAGCAATTGGTGGTTGCGCTTTAGACGTCGTAATGTATCGTTGAGTTTCATTGCAGAACTTGCGACGCAGTTAAGAGGTCAAGAGTGGAAGAACATGCATATACTGCCAATAAACGAACCGGAGGCAATGTGTGGACCACCTACAGTGACTCACAATATCGGTTCTCTTCTGTTGTCCCAGTACTGCCCTGAAAAAAATGTCGTTCTGCTTTTGGAACACGGCGTATCCATGTCTGAGCCAGAGCTAACTTTAATTCAGATAACGGCCAAAACCATTGTAGATATGCTTTCTGAAATGGACAATGTTACTGTTGTGGGCCTTGCCAATTCTACGCCTCTGCTTTGTAAAGATAGTTTGTTGAGGGCAACTGATATTAATAAGTTTCAACTAACCCGTTATATTGATAGCTTAACTAGAACAGGTAATTAGAAATTACTAGATAAGTGTCTTTCAGATTTTTTTTATTTATAGCATCATTTTTGTTTCCGTTTTTTAGTTAACAGTCTATCTACTTTTTAGTATATTTTTATTCTTATTATTTCTGCTAACGAAACAATATTTTCCGTTCAAGATTTCATTTTTTCGTTATCTGCAAGATTAAAAATCAAATTTTTTATTTAACAATTGATTTAGTGTTAACCTATTCAGTACTTTTTCGTTATATTTAAATATATGTATATGTTATATAGTGTTTATAAAAAAAATATATATAGATTTCAACTCTGAATTTTCTTTCAGATTCGAGTGAGGTGACAAAGATTGATTTCAGAAAATTAACGCAAAATCTAAGGGGTGAAGTGCTTATTATGCATTTGACTAATAAAGTACAAAATATATCAAATGTACAAAAAATTTTTGAAATAATTTCGGGAAAGTTTAAGGCTTATCTCAAAACTGTTATTGTCACAGGTAAGCTAGCTTCATTATTTTACTTCAATTATGTGGAAAACTATTTTATATCGTCGTTCGTTTTTAGACCAGCATCCGTCCACTGTTATTAAAAAACTAAACAATGACAGTATCGTAATTCTTCCAATGCAAAATGTTCTTGGATATGAGATAGGAAAACTATTTTCTTGTTTGCAATGCCTTGATCAACAGAAGAAAGATTTTTATGTCTCAGATCCATATATTGAGCCATATAGCAAGACAATGATGATATCTATTGGCCAAGTCACAAAGACTGCATTATTATCCTTGGATATAAAATTACGCGATTTTCTTGACGACATAACATATTTTAATGTTGGTCCGAACGTACATGCTATATTCTTCGATAGCAAAGGAGTGGTTTGGATGCATAAAAATTTTCCTAGAATTGAGACAATAGTTGAGCAATCGCTTAAGGTGCATTTACAAGATATTGAGAACATAGATAGTCAAATAGTGTTAAAAATGATAAATGAGAGCAAAGGAATTATGGATGTATATACAAAATTGGGCAAGCAGGTAAAATAATATCCATAAATAAGCATTTTTTCCAAATATAAAATACGTGATATTTCCCTTTAATGTTACGATGTAGAAGCGGTATAGATGGAAACATTTAATTTATCATGATTTGATAATATGTCTGGTATCAACAACTGAGGAGAGAGTATTGCCTATCGCAAGAATTGTGCCTCCTCTGCCAGCAAATATGTTACACCATCGCCTCGATCTTATGCTTCAAACTATCGTTGACAAAAACACACTCTGCATTTACAGAAACAAGATTGTAACTTTATGTAAGAGAATAAAATATTTTGTCTTGGTAACTATTCTTCATAAAATTTGTAAAAATATCAAACTTTTTTTTTGTAGCAATGGGTGTAATTTATCTATCACCATGGTGCTTTCAATCTCCAATAGAACAGTTGAAACAACTGGAAACAGGTTCAGCTATAAATGTACAAAGCTATATGGCATACATAAAAGACGTAACAGGTCTGTTGGCTAATCCCGGTTTGCATCCATCTGTAAAACCAGATGTAGCAATGCTAGCACAAGTTTTAGAACATTTCAAAAAGCAGCATGTCGAGGGTTCCCTAAATAAATTTGTAATAAGAAGGTGCGTATAATTTTATACAAGTTACCACAATGACTTATAAAATAATATTTTTTAATTTTATTTATTTTGTTACTTTAGATACATTACCAGTACGGTCAGTGGAGTATTGGAAATATTTCCAGGGATGATATTAGATTCTAATTTTGATCCTAAAAGGCGAATGTGGTATGGGAAAGCACTGGAACAACTTGATAAGATAATCTTAACTCCACCTTACTTGGATGCAGGTGGATCGGGTTATGTGATTACTCTAAGTAAAACTGTGAAATATTCTGTGGCGACTGGAAACGCAAATTATGCGATTGCTATCTTGTCTATGGACGTTACAATGGGTTATGTTATGAGATTATTGATGGAAATGTTTCCATTCTGTTATGATACAACTGTAAAGTGTTTCCTAATGGATGATAAAGGCTATTTGGTATCGCATCCGAAGTTGTTGGAAGCGACAGATAAGATTGAACAGCAACATTTAACGCACAAAGAACTCTTAGTGGCTAATGATATATTAAATCACGGATTGTTCGTGAAAAAGAAATCTTGCGCCAATTATTTAGATGGTACTGTGCAAAGGTACTATCAGTTTAACACGTCGCTTGATGAAGTACTCACTAATATAGCACACGGCGAGCACTGTGTTAGATATCAAGTAGCTGCTGTACCAGGTACCAATGTATTCCTTGGTGTTGTCAATATGACAACTCAATGTAACTTACTTAGAGCTTTTTGTCCATGCAGCACAGTAAGTTCACAATTTATTGTACTTTTTTATTCTAAAATATTTCTAAGCTTATTACATGATACATTGTATCTGTTCATGGAATATTACAGATGGATCATTCGTGCTTGAATTGCAAAAGTATGGAACAAACTGGTTGTGAATGTCCTTGCGAATGCTCCTTGTATTCGTTCAGCTGTACACAGCAAATTACGAACGATCTGGATTCCTGTCCGCCTACGTATGAACAGGGATCGAGTTTACAAACTCCGTGGATAGAGTCAATGAATTTAAAACCGTGCCCATCTATCAATTGCAAATCATATACGACAAAGAAAGACTGTTTGGGTATCGTGGATTGTCAGTGGTGTCACGTCGACAATGATGGAGAGACTCCTTTGCAACAACCGTTTTGCTCTGACATGTCCGTATGTTTCAAGGGAATTCTTGGAGCTCCGATACCCTACAGCGATGGCACTTACAGTAAGTTTGTCTTTTTCACATCTTTGTACATCACCATTAACCATTAAATAACAAAATTATACCTTATATATTTTTCCAGATTCACAAGCGACAGACGAAATCTCAGTACGAGAGTGGCCGTCAGTTGGACCGGTAGCTGGTGGAATTCTTGCACTATTCTTGATCGTAGGCGTCATTCTGTTTTGCTACAGACTCCGATCTGTGCACTCGAGTCTAGAGCATCAATGTTTGCATCTCCACACCTCGCCTGATACACTGAGAATGACGCATATCGAGGGCGATCCGGAACCGGCAGAATTGGATCAGACTAAGAATAATTTGGATTGTCTCGTGAGAGACACTATTGCACCTATATCACCGTACAGAGTTTCGACCAATTACAGAAGACCACCCGGTGGGGACAGCGATCATGGATATAGCACAATGACGCCTCACGATGATTCTGAACAACAGACATTCGCTTCCGAACCGTTGTTAGCCATCGACAATAACGTCGAATCAGATTTAATCAAACAATCCGACATCGGAATGCCTTCCCTTATGACATATTTGGGATCGCCGCATCACGTTTTGGCGCCTGTAACTGTCCATCGCGATATGGAAACAAATTACTGTTGAGTATTAAAACAATTCACTGCCATTTATTTAAAAAGGTAAGACAAAACGTAATTTCCTCGAAACATTATTGTAAGAAATCATCACAGTTTTCTTCATAAAATATACAATAATCTCAGCACATAAGAATTATCTGGTAAGTTTATCTAATATGTAACTAAGTTTTTTGTGATTTTTGATACGAAAGACATTGTATTATTTTTCTACGAGACTGTTCATATTATTTTTATTATTATCGAGAGACGAAAAGCACGAATTCTTTATTATGCTTGAAAACAGACATAATTTTTATAAATTGTATATAAATACTAAGGCCTTCCATAAGTGCTAATAACATTTGATAAAGTATAGTATTAAAAGCTTCCCTGAACAAAGTATTAGAAATTATGAAGCTAATTTTATAAAGTAATTTAAATAGCTACTATATATACATATATATATATATATATAAAGCGAGGAACTTAAAGTACACTTTTATAAATAGATAAAATAATAACAAATTATATTTATATAATTCTAATTATATAGATCGAACAATCTATAAATGTAAGATGTCAAAGTATATTTTATACAAATAATATAGTTTGCCAAGTAATATCTCTTAAATCTTTATGTAAGAAAATTAATAAGATAATAGTATATTCAGATATACATGTAGGGTGTCCCGGAAGTTTATAATTATCGTATTATCCGTTACTAGTTTTACAATTTTTTATTAAATTTTTTTCTAACTAAAATTATTTTCGAATTACAACCATTTAAAATTAGAATTTTTTACACAACAAATTTTTATTAAATAAAAATCTTTTATTTAAACCATCTTTTTTAAAACTTTTTATAATGGAACTTCTTTATCTTGAAATGTATTTTATATTAAATTATTTAAAAAATTCTATCTGTCCATGTTATTGTATTTTTCGAGTGTTGGAAATTACAAACTAATTATTTTTACTCTGGTGTTTTTCTGAAAAAAAATTGGGTACACTCTAGGATAACGAAAAAGGATGCACAGCAATTTACATCATGAATAGAGTTCTGGTTAACACTTAAGTTAAACATAAAAATCGTTTTCAAAAAGATAATTTGAAAATTTTTGTTTGAGCTCTGCCATGCTGATGTAAATGATGTAAAAGTTTTGTAGATTAGAAGGGTCAAAAGTGGTCCGTTCTTGGCTTTTCGACATAGTAAGTTTCAAAAAATTCATCACATCGTTTTATAGATCTTTACTAAATATATAAATAATTATTATAACTCATTAAGATCTGAAAAGTGATATAAAAGGTAGGAAGGTACAATATTTAAGAATATTGCTTCAGAAATTTTAACTTAAAAGACAAATATCTCGTAAAGAAGTTATAAGTAAAATTGCATATCCACGAGAAATTACCAATCTTCGCCGGAACACCCTGTATATAATTAAGAGATAAAATTTTATAGTATTTTACTTATAAATAATGAACATTTTATAGTATTTATTTTTAAATATTGAAAATTAATTAAAATATAAAATAGTGAAGTAAATACCGAAATACTACCCTCACACGGTCCGTGATTGAATCATATGGTTGAATGTTCAATTAATGATTAATGATAACATAACAGATACATACACATTGAAACACTTGTTTTGTTTTTGAATTTTTTGATGATATATAAGACTGCCGATATTTTATTACGCCCCATGACTTATTTTTACCAGTTTCTCTTCTTTTTTTAGACCTGTACTGCATACTTACATGTATTATCATACTTTATATAAATAACAGTGCCAAAACGTTAAAAATATAAAGAAATAAATTGTGCAAAATAATGTTAGAAAACTATACAGAGTATACAGGGTGGGTAAAAAGTCTTGGATCTCTGAACGTAAAAATTCTCGTTCTTTTCATTTCCGAAGTTAAAAATGAAGGTTTCCATAAAAAAATTTCAAGTTGACCTTGAAATGACCTCTAAATTTGACCTCAAGGTCAAAGTCAAGATCGCCGTCAAATGCCCCACCTTACGCCATACAACTTTTGTCTGAAACATGTTTTTCTACATCTCATTCCTTCCAAGATATTTCAGGGATTTGGGACTCTTTCCCCACCCTGTATATAGAATCTAGAGTGTACTATTTCTATTATATCTTTGTTCTCTATTCTTATGCGAATATATTTAAGTATTTTTTCTAAAATGACCGTAATTTTATCAATGCAAAGCGTCATCATAATGAAAATAACGAGAGGAGTGAGAGAAATCTAGAATATGTTAACGACAGAACATGTAGATTCCAGTCGTCCTTATCAATGCAAGACTATTAACGTAAAACGAATATAATTTTAACAATGTTTACATGAATATTTTTATATAGAAACATTAAAAGTAACCTAAAAATAAAATTTATATTATTATAGCAGTTACAGTATAAGATTTTTTACAAAAGCATTATTTAAAGTTTTATGATTATTGTATTTTATTGACATAATACAATACATTTTTATTTATGCGTATTTCTTCGATATATCTTAACATAAAAGTAATATAATCGTAATAAAAGTTCAATTTCCTGTAGTTTTTAGTTAAAAAGATAGCAGTGATATAGAAAGTATTAGAATGTAGTATCAAGCCTGCACAACTGGCTAAAATAACATACTTGCTTGCAAAAAAAATGCGCCGAAAGGCGTTTATTCAACCAGTTGTACTGACTTAATTTATGCTACAATGGCGATGATGAACTTACATGAGATATGCGTATACCAGTTTGATTTGTACTTACAAAGAAAACTAACATCCGTCGATGTATTGTTAAGAATGCAGTGTAAAATACTATTTTATATTTGATCTTTTTTTACGATGTATACTACGCACAAAGTTTGTGCCGAGCGAGATATAATACATTGTATTAGTGTTTTTTACTATTAAAGTCTGCATTTTACTTTATTAAATAAAAAACACATTACTGCCTGTATCCCTTTCTACACAACATAAAATACCGGGGACTAGGGCTGGTGATTTCCTTCGAAGGCTTCGATATTCGAAGCTTCGAAGTTGACTTCGAAACCTTCGAAGCTTCGAAGTTATCAAAAGTAACAGCTCTACTGGGGACATTGTGATCCTACAAAAAGGAAGATATGTGGAGGGTATTGAGTTTTTCGCATATACAAAATGAGTATGAGATATTTTAGATATTATATTATTCTTCCTTACAAGTAGTTCAGTACAAGTACACGGTACGATGATGATCAAGAAGAATATTAGGATAACTAAGGTATAAAGTCCGGATTTTTTCTCAAGATTACAAAACCTTCCATGATCGGTGTCAACGGTATGTACTCCTCTGTAGCGAGTTCTGCTCTCTCACCGTATGCCAACAACACTGGGGTGGTATGCGTTTGGAAGCCCGTGATGGTCTTCGGTTTGCCCGCTTGGCCTACGACGTCGACGGCAAGTCCGACTCTTACAGGCACGGCCAGTGGATTTAAATCCTCGTCAAATGTCACCAGCATTCTGGGTTGCATTGCAGCAGCCAGCGTGTACAGGAGATAATGTGAACGTCCAAGAATAACTGAAAACGTATAACGTCAATAAAACCAAGTCGTGCTTGACATTATAGTATTTTTATATGGTAATTTTTTACATCTGAAAATTTGATAATGCAAAGAATTACAGAATTAATCAACCGCAGAGAAATGTCAGAAAATAGAATCGAAATTCTCTTATGTGTCACGAATCTCTACAAATGGATTATTAAAGAAACTTGTTATCATCGTAATAAGAATTTTCATAGAAAAAATAGCTTATCCGCTTGCAAAAATTGAAATGCAAATAGCAAGAAACGTATCTTTAAATCTATCTCTCCATGTCGAGAATATACACTCACTGTTTTTTACATCCAAGAAACCGATTAGCGTGGACAGAAGGCCGGCAAGAGCAACAGGACTAAGCAGCTGTCTGTCGCTGTGGTAAGGCGATAGGGTAAGCGTGCCCTTGCCCAGATGCGTCAAGCCTTGTGCGATACGCACCATAAAGAGGTTGTTGGGATCCTTCGCGTGAAACTGGGCCAGCTGTCTCAACATAGCGGCCAGTCGCGCATTATTCGTGCCGGCACCGACCAAACCCATGGCGAATATTGCGTTGTGCGCTACCTCGGGGTCGCTGTCGTGTGAAAATTTGGACAGCGTGTCCAAGATATTCAGTTTCGGATTCGATACCGATATGAGACCAAGAGCTAGCGGCACCGAGCGGCGAATCACAGGCTCGCAATAACGCAGAAGGTGGCCAAAGGTCCTGTAAGCCATCTCGGCACCAATCTCCTCTCCCATGGCGATCAAGGCAATACCGAGGACAGCGATAGCCTGCTTGGAGCTGAGATCCTTTTCCTTCTCCTCTTTTTTCTCTTCCTTCTTATCTTTGTCTTTACGCTCGCCCTTTTCCTCCTTTTCGTTGCTCGACTCATAGTGCTCCGAGCAAATATGCAGCAAGTGCTGGATCTTGAGAACGTTCCCTGTACCGGCATACGCGCACACCTCTACCAGCGTCGTAGACATCGACCTAAAAGGCTCATGAACTATCTCTAAAGCCGCTATAATCGCTTCCGCCGCTTCCTGTTTACCCAGGAAGCACAGTCCCAATCCGAGAGCCAAAAACCGCGCGTATGTATCTTTAAGATCAGATTCCGATTTATCCATCAGCGTATGCATAATCGCTGTGGTAACGTAAGCGTTGCAGGAACCAGCAGCAACCATTCCTAATGCTAAACCAGTCATACCCAACACTTCCCAGCTCGATTTAGTGTCACTGAGGACCGGTGTCAGTAAGCCCAGCACGCCTTCTCTATTGGAGCCAGCATATGCAATACCAAGGCCAACAATGGCGCCGATACGCATGGTGTTGCTGCTGTGCAACACGTAATCGGAGAGTAGAGCCAAAGCAGGATCGCATTCATTCCTCACACCGCAGTTGACAATTCCGCAGGCCAACAAGGCACCGGACTTGATGTAGTCCTCCGACGAGTAAAGGTACTTATCGATCGGCGTCAGGCCACCATCGACGTCCCACAACAGGATCAAACCTAAAGACGCGGTTGCGCTCAACATACCATGCTCCTTGTTCTTGTACAGCCACTTGTTACCATCTTCAATCAGCAACTTGTCATGGCCGAACGCGGCGTTTACAAAACCGTTGACGAAACTTGCCGCGAGATTCTGCCGCGCTGAATCAACCTGGCCGCCACCGAATGGCGGTCGCGAGTTCTCTAGATGAGACTTGTAGACATCCTCAGGTGTCTTCGGCTCCATTATATCCAATTCACGTGCCAAGTTAAGGAAATGATTGTTCAAGTGGGAGTTGGACATTATCTCGAACAGATCGTCGTCCTCAATGGTAGCTTCGTGCAGTTCTAGGAAGATTTGCTGACGACCCAGCATGAAGGCCAATTGCTTTTGCACAGAGCTAAAAAAACATACAAATTTTACTCGAAAAGTGTCAATTATTTTCAAATATCTTGGTAAGAATTTTAGTAAAATATCTTTAGTTAAAAAAAGACCAATTATATTTCTAAATAAAACATTGAAAACATATTTACAGATCTCGACAGTTTGTGAAAATCGATTCGATTAGTGGTAAATCGTTCAGTTGCATCGCCAGTCTGATTGCTTGCGGATATTGCCCAAATTTTCGATATAATTTACAGGCAACATGAAGAAGAGTGCTGTTCTCCGGGTCGGCTACATACGACACGCAGCTCGTAAGATAGAGACACACACGCTGGTACGCACTTTCATCGACGTACTGTTCCAACAAGTCCAACCTCTCGATTTCCATTAGGAGGTCACACGCCTCTGTTTCTGCATTATGTGCCATATTGTAGGGTACAATCTCGTGCACCAGAGCAATCAATTTTTTGTTTGTTGCTTCAACATTGTCGCCCGTGACTTCATCCCATTCTCCTGCCAGTTCTCCTGACAAGTGTCTAACATATTCATGTCCCCATTCACCAATCGCCAGTGCCGAGCCCGTGAGTCTATACTTTAAACAGTCTCGGCCCTCGCCCATAGTCATTGCCAGAACCGAAATAATATCGGAACATAATTCCTTACATTTGACATTGGTCATCTTTTCGTGTATGCTTTTCATAGTGTCATAGTGGGGTCGCATAAATTTCAATGGCTTTGGTACGCTCGTCATTGATGTCGTTGACGCACGAATATGCGAACGCAAGGATTCCAAAGCAGGATAATGAAGCTTGGTATTGGTATCCTGCAGGCGCTCCACAAGCAAGGTTAACTCCTCTTGTAGAAGCTTATCCTCTTCCGACTAAAGGATAAAATGCATTTTTCATTATTTTCATTTATCTTGACTACAATTATTTACTTAGTTTCGACATTTTTAAATTTAGAATCATTATTTGAAAAAAAGTAAAAGTAATTGCAAGGACACCAAACCGTTCAATCATAATTACCAGACTATTTAGGAATAATTACTCAAATGTAATATAAATTACAAGAGCACTGCATCAGGTGGCCTTTATTTATATAATTTATATACTACTGATACAGAAATTGCAAACACAAATTTAATTTGCAATGAAATTAAAATCTCTCTTCGATGACAAAGCGACAAGTATCAATCGAATGCAGGTTAATTTCTCACCAGTTCATTTTTATCATCTTCTTTGCCATTCTTCACCTCTTTGATCGGTTTTGCTTCCGTCTTGGTACTTTCCGGCATTTTATTCACTTACTTTCTAAACAAATAAACCAAACAATTAAGCAATTTTTGCCCTCAACAAGCCTGTTCGAGATTTGAGGTTAAAATATGTATTTAAGAGGTTTTGCGAGTCACCATCACGGATACACTACATAGAGCGGCAACCGTATCACAGTATAACAAGTAGGGGCACTCTCTGTCGGCACCTTTGATCTGGGCGTTCTCACTTTTCCGCCATGTTTTCATAAGCGCCAATAGTGTAAAAATCCTGTAATTAGTCATTAGAAAAACATGGATGCGCAGTACAGATCGGCGCGAACGTGAAACAAAAGAACGAGTGACCCTACTGGTTATACTGTGTTAAAAGTATAAAAAGATTATTGTAACAAAATGACACACGTTTCTCATATATTTAACAATTATTTACTATTAACACACGATTGGTTCTATGCAAAGCTAATAAATCTATTGATTGATAATATAAAGAATAATGTTAAAAAGAAACAGTTAATTTATAGTAAACTATAATATCTATTAGATACTTGATTTTTAAATTAAAGTTAATGTCAGCACATATTCTTGTCTTGTTACCTTCAAGCAGCCATCAATCTGCAGTCAATATGCTGTTAATTGCGAATGATAAATTGACAACACGAGTTATCGTCAAGTTGCTGTCACAAATTACCTTTTTGCGATTATCAGATTCATGCTGACACGTTGCACTCAATTTGCCGTTGTTAGAATTAAAATTCACGTGAGTTCAAATCGACATACACAATGCTGACTCACCTTGTTCTGAGTTTTTCGAAATTAGTTACTTTAACGATTATTGGCAATATGGCAGCAAACTCGGCGCATTTGGCTATCTGGATAATAAAAAATTTTAATAATTCACATCAGAATTATTAAAATTAGAAGTATTAAAATAATTCAATGATCAACAAGTTCAAGTGTTGTCACAATTAGTATTTATTTTTTAATAACTTACTTCTGTGTACATGGACGGAAATTTACGTTGTCGTTTACATTAGTACGTTACATAATTATTATTCATTATTATTGAGCCATTTCATGAAATGCAACATAAAACAAGTGTAATTTATTCTTTAACTCAAAATAAAAAAACTTGTAGAGAAATTGAAAATTTGAAGTAAAATGGAAAGTTTGAAGCAATAATAGAAAATATATTATAGACAAAATCAAAATGTCTAACTTATTTTATTTCAGAAATGTCTCAAAAAATCATATTACTTATGGTATGACCCAATATTTGCTATTCACATGTGTATACAGGGTGTCCCACCCCAAATAACTTCTTATTTTTGATCGCAGAAAAAAACGTTTTACACAAAAGTTGTTTAGTTCGAAGGGGGACATAAGTTGGTGCCATTAGTTTGACCTTGACGAGTTGCTTGAAGGTCACGTGAAGGTCACCTTCAATTTTTTTAATGGAACGCCCTATTGTTTATTATACTATCTTTTTCTACTAATTAATATGAACAACTTTCGTCTGAAACATTTTTTATTTGCCTAATACTTTTTAAGATATTCAAGAGAAAATTTGTAACTTTTTCAATGTTTAGCTTATGATATCTCGATAGCTCTTTTTCGGAGGGAAAAATAGTACAGGACTTTTTTACTTTATTTGGTCTCAAGAATATGCTGTTGCAATAGTGCTCCAATTATTGAAAATTTTTGTGTATGTAAATTTGGTATACGTTACAATACACAAAAATTTTGTGTATACACAATACATATGAAATTGACATAATTCTTAATTGTAACATTGTATACATTTATTAAGTTCTAAAAGTCCCCTATGTGCTTTTGTTTTAAATATTTGTAACTTGAGTCTCGATTAAAATTTCTTAATTGCAAATAATATTTAGAAGTAAAATAAATTGCTCTTACTAAAAATATAGAATAAATCAATATAAATTTTTCATATTTGAATAATCTATGACAAATTTCATTCAAAAGCGGTAGACAAAATTATTTATTAGTTGAATTTGTGTCAATGAAGAGATAGGAATCACTTACTTTTTTACTTCCAGCCTTTTTTATATCTTTCTTTCACGTCACCCCACTTTACCAACTAGATTTACGGCGAGAGCAATTCTTTTACTTTTAAATACAATTTTCGTTAAAAAAATTTTGATTAAGATCCAAGTTACAAAGATTAAAAATAAAAGAGCACTTAGAGATTTCGTAGGACTTACAATGAATGCTGTTAACATCAAATATGTGTATTTTTGTGTCTTCCTAGTCCAAATTTACAATCTTCTATTTCACTTTTTACTTTGTTAGATCAAATGCCATCAATATAAACATTTGTTATTAAATATTTTCTGCTTTTGTTTTTAACAAATAAACTGTTTTATGTATAGTACAACTTTATACATTATAAAGTGAAACGTATTCACATATGCTTTTTATAAACTACTGATATAATAATCATCTATGTAAAAATTTAACATGTGTGATACCCGGTAAAAACTTTTCATGCATAAGCATGCATAAATATATAGTATCATATAAAATTATACATTAAATATGTCCATATATGTTTTTACATAGTAAATTTTTATACAATTCTATATAATTTTTTACATAAAAGCAAGTATAAATCTATGAAGTTATACAGAATTGTGTAGAATTCTATAAAATTATATAAAAATATGTATGGACACATTTGATGTATATTTTTATATAATTCTATATATTGTCACTTCCTCACGTCACGTGCGCGTTCTACACGTGTCACTCGCACTTACACACACGCTCGCACTCGCGCTTACGAAATGACTCGAACTCGGGTCAACGAGAAAGGAGCTTTATTAATTAAATACAGCTGAGCGGAGGAGAATCCGTCTTTACTATTTCAAAACTTGTCCGAAAATCCCGTAAACATCTCCCGTTGCTAAAGAGCGCTCCTTTATCTCCTATCGATTACAGCCCGATCCAGTCGACTCGCCAGGATCGCAATAACGCGGGCGCAACAATATTTATTCATGTTTATGCATGAAAAATTTTTTACCAGGTATATTCTAAATTATTTTGCTTATTTCGAAAATATAACTGTAGAATAAGGTAAAATTATTTTAGAGTTACAAATTACAAAGTAGAGGCGGGACAATTTTCTAAACAAAAAATTGATTAATATTTGAAATTATAGTATTTACGAGTGATTATAAGAGTGAGATAAGACAAAAATAAAAAGTATATGTATGTATAAGTATAAAAATTTTGCACATGTATTGAATACTTTGTGTATATATATATATATATATGTATAAACGCATATATGCATAATTAATTAGATAATAAATGCTAATGTCGTTTGTGAGATTCAAAATAAAGTAAATTATTAATATGTGTATATATATACCAAAAAATGTATATTATAGATATATTATTATGTATGTATGTATATGATAGATATATTATATATAGATAAATAGAGTATTCTTTTAGCTTATAGAATAAAAATTTAACTTATTGTATATTATTCTGCACGGCATTGGAAACAAATGAACAGTTTTAGTCTTCTTATAGAAACATGATTCTTTTTAAAATTTATGGAAGTACTTAATTGCTGAGTTATATCAATGTTAAAACGTTGAGAACACAGAAGCGTCTATATCATTAAGTAGCACTAGTGACGTAGTAATATTTTGGTGTATCAAAAATTAATCCAACATCATAAGATTACTTCATTAGGTATAAAGGCCTTAGAACATCTCATTAAATATTATTTAATATTTGTTTTAGTTCCATTAAATCGTTTAGCTTTCCTGTTTAAAAAGACCGTACAAAATGATAGCTATCAACCATTATAATCTTTACTTACCAAGGGTTATTCTATACTATACATAGCTGCAGATTCGTACAAGCATCAAGAAAACTATTCCCAGAACGACATCTAAGGTCTTGTTTCCAGCGCTATTCCTGAAGGCTGCGGCGTCGCCCATTTGGAACGTATGGGTAGGACTAGACATCCGGCCGTCGCCGCCGTTGCTGAATGCAAGCACTCTTAGATGGTATGCTTTGCCTGGACTCAGATTCTTGATGTCAGCTTCAAGCTTGGAACCACCTGGTATGATTGTATCGTTTGCTGTACTCATGTCTTGATCAACCTCCCATACACGTATTTTGTATCCGATCAGCGGCTCTTCCTCCAAACTCGGTTGTACGTAACGCCAGACTACTCTCACCGTTGACGGGTTTACACCATATACATTCACCGATGAAGGCGGTTTCTGCGGTGCCTTACGATAAGTTCGCTCCAGGTACCGTTCGCTCTCGGGACCTTCTCCAGCGGAGTTATAGGCCATTACCTTTAAGAAATTTATAATCCTTATTTAAATCTTTTATTTATACATTTTTAATAATTAATATTACATATACATATATTTCAAATTGACAGTTGGATTTTTCAAATATATTCTTAGTAGATGTTCGTATAGAAACACAAATAGAAGACTCTTTTGCTTTACCTTCACGTAATAATATGTATCTGGCTGCAGTCCAACGACTAGTGACCAAGGGCGGGTGGTACGTGACAAATAATAAGTAGCATCCTCCTCGCGGTTACTCTCTTTCCAATACTTGATTCTGTGACCGATGAGTTTGCCTCGCACTCGTTCACGAGTCTGTTCAATCGGTAGCCAGCTGACCTTCAAGCTGGTACTATTGTAGCTCATGGCGAACACTTGTTGTGGCGCAACCTGCGGCATGTCCTCTGCGCTGTACACCGTCTTAATTTCAGATACTGGACCCTCGCCCATTGAATTCATCGCTTGTACTTTCACTTCGTATTCCGTGTAATAATAACTGGATTGGATCGATACGACATTGCTACCAATGTTGCCATGTTCTTTTAAGGACAACGACTGAAACTCTGTGTCATGTCCTTTGCGACGCCAGAATATCTTATAATATACTCCAGGACCGTTCTGATCAGACTGACTGAGAGGATCCCATGTAATTGTAAGATCTCCGATTTTTCCTCCACCACCACTGATATTGGATGGTGCTTTCATAGGTTTGTCGGGCGGAGTGTTGTATTGAGGTGAGGGAGTTGATGGTGGGCCGTAACCAAATTCATTAAAGGCAAGCACGCGGAACTCGTACGTGGAATATGGATTTAAAATATTTTCTAGATATGCCTCTTTTCGGCCGTTATACCTATCCATCTCGACAGCCGTAATATCTAAAAGTAATTATATACGTGAAATAAAGTTGCACAAAGAAAATAGATATAATATAGAAGTTTTTGAATATTAAATTTTAAATTGCGAGCATATTGAAGGAATCACAATTAATAAGGAATTATTTCTATAAGAAATCATAATCATCAAAGACAAAACTTACTTTCTACAAGAGGAAACCATGTGCGATTCCAATTTGTTCGCGCGCTGATTGTATACATAGTTATCGGTTTGCCGTTCAGGGCACCGTTGGTCCACCGTAATGTGGTTGAAGTTTTGCCGATATTTATAACCTGCACTCCACCAGGTGGCCCCGGTGGTCCCTGCACGATCAAAGTAAGCCTGCTCGATATTTCGCCGACAGCGCTTCTCAAGATACATTCATACTCGCCGGCTTCAGTAAATGTGGCATTTATGATATCCAGATATTCACCACCGATACGTAATCGCGGATTATTCTGCATATCCTTATTACGGATGCGCATACCATTATGCGTCCAAATATATGCTACGTCCAACATTTCGTCTGATTGGACTAAACAGCGCAATGTCAGATTTGAATTGTAGTCCAGAACTATCAGTGGCGGCAGTCTTTGAATAAATTGTGGTCCACCTACATAAACAATATAATTAGTTAATTAGCTGCTGTGTCTAAATCTCTCTCTCCCCCCCCTCTCTATATATACATACATAAATTTTTACTATAATATAAATATCAAAGATTTACTCTGATAATTGATACACAATTTAATGCATTCTATTAACGTTTCTTTACATTAATATTTCTTGCAAATTCAAAATTTCTTTGAGTGTCAAATAATTGACTTACGTAGTACGATTAATCGACCGCGAGTTTCATCACTGCCATATTGATTTTTTGCAGTACATATGTATGTTCCCTCATCGTCTCGCGATACTGGACTGATAATGAGATTTCCACCTTCAAGAATTATCCGTCTACCGCCCGATCCAATTAAATTCCCATCTTTCTTCCAAGTAAATTTTGGCCTGGGCGCAGCTTCGGGTTTGCATACAATTGTGACGTTACCACCTTCAGCCGCATATGTCTCAGATTCCATAGGCCGTTTTTTGAAGGAAGGTTTCAATGCTGAAACATCGAATAAGTATCATACAGTGATGACACTATGGAAATAACGATCTATTATTTTCATTATTAGTGTATTGTTGGATATTGAGAGATATAAATACTCACACAACACCCTAAGCTGAGCTGATGAGTACGTTGTTTTTAACTGATTTTTAGCGCGGCACTGATACATGGCCTGGTCTCTTTCAGGATCCAAACGTCGTATGTTTAGCACATTATCTTGTATAGTATAACGATCTCTATCTTCAGGCGGTAGAGTATACGTATCCAACAATTCTCCATTTCTAAACCAACTGTAGGTTACATCCGGTATCCCAAACGCTTCGCAAGTCCAAATTAAATCCGCCCGATTATCCATGTGCTTGTCGATTAAAGGTATGGTGAAATTAGGCGCCGCTTGTATGGTCAATCGCATGGAATTTTCAATAGATGATCTGTCGTTATGCACTCGGCAAACATATTCGCCTTGATCCTCTACTCGTACATGTGGTATTATCAATACCCGATTGTAATTTGTCGTGTATGCTCCACGCGGCAGAACAGAACCCCTTCTTGTCCAATTGTACGAAGGGACAGGACTGCAAAAATTAATTATTATAATTACAAGATTCATATATGTAAATATTTTCACGCATAAAGGTATGTAAATTTAAATAGTATGTAAATGAAGTATCGCAAGTAAACTTACTATCCAAATGCGATGCATTCTAATCGTACTTCTTCTCCAGCTACTGGCGCTTCCGGAAATGATTTTGGAAAATTATTAGGAAATTTTAACTGCTGGAAGGAGGCTGAAAAATTTAGAAAATTGCTTATTATACTATCATTTTCTATTCCATCAAATGCTTAAAAGACGACTCCACTTACAGTGCATGTCCACTTTTAGTGGGAAGAATGGCCCGTTACGTCCGGTATCAGATGCAACGCTCTTAACATTGCATGAATAATTTCCTCGATCGATTGTTTCCAATGCAGAGAAGTAAAGCGCCCCGTCATGCGAGACAAACACACGTTTGTCCTCCTCAACCAAATTGGGAAAGTAATCGCGTGCCCAATAATATTTGACACCTGGAAAATGCTGCGGGGGATCGCAGTAAACTACTTTGCCCCAATGATTATCTCCGCGCTCCTCAGAACGTTTCAAATTAAACTCCAAGATGTATCCAAATGACAGTTCAACGCTCTCAGAGATAATCGTGCCAAATTCATTGATTGCCTTGCAATGATACGTACCACGATCTTGTGTCTGTAAGCAATAAATAATTAAGTAAAATGGACTGATATCCATTAACACATATACATGAGATGCTATTTTAAATGACCCAGGCAAATCAAGGTTGAATTTATACCTCTGTTGTACGCACACAGATACAATGGCCGCGTTCAGCAGGCACAACTGTTGAGTGAGCGCTCAATGATTTCTTAACATGATTGGCTGGATCTGAAAGTATTAACCAATCATACTGAGCGCTCACTCAACAATTGTGTCTGCTGAACGCGGCCTTTTAGATCCAGCCAATCATATTAAGAAATCATTGAGTGCTCACTCAACAGTCGTGTCCGCTGAACGCGGCCAACGATTTCTTAACATGATTGGTTGAATCTAAAAGTATTAGCCAATCATACTGAGCGATCACTTAACAGTTGTGTCTGCTAAACGCAGCCAATGTAAAGCGGGGGGGAGTACACACTTTTGCATAAGTGCATAAGCTTATATTGTACATAACGAATTTGATTGGTCTATAAGCAAGTGCATAAGGAAATGGAGTCAGGCTCTGGAAACGGTACTATCTCCCTTCGAACCAACAACTTTTATCCCAAGTGTTTTTCATATTTTGTATACCTTTTGAGATCTTTGCCTGGGTTATTTAAAATGGGATACCCTCCATATTAGTTCAATACAAGTTTCTAAAGCGATACTTTCTGATACAACGTTTGAAATAGAATCTAAAGATAATTTTACCTGTTCTGGCTCATAAATGATTAAAGTTCCACCGCTCACGGTGTATCTGGTATTTGAAAGAGGATCTATTTTCGTTGCAATAAGTCTGTCGTTTTCATAATCTTCCTTAAACCATTCGTAATTAGGAGCAGGGTAGCCTCCTGCCAAGCAACTTAGCGAAACGTCGTTGCTTATTCTCCTTTTTGACACATCGAATACCTTGCTGGTGGGTTGCTTTATGAAATACGGTCCTCTCGGTATTTGAAGGGGGTTCTCAATATCAACTCCATATTGATAAGTGCGATCGTCGTCCACTAAATTATGAAGAGTGACAACAGACGCTTCACAAATGTACAACAAGTCTTCTCTGCCGGTGACTTTCTCTAGTCCCCAGCGCTGGAGACTATTGGAATAGGAGTAAGCTAAGTAATCCCTTCCTATTACATTGTCATTAGGCTCGGGCAGAAAGGCATTGTCCATGTTCAACAGCGTTGTACTATCAGCCTCATTGATCCACAGGCCACTCTGGAGTTTTACTCCGGTGTACCATTTGCGATGTTGCGGATCCTGCCACAACAGTTGGTAGAGTATAAACCCATGCTCCTCAATTGAATTAATAGCGAGCAAGTCGCTCTGGAACGCCTGGCAATTTCTGCGCGCATCGTCCCGCAGTCTTAGCGGACTCTTGACGAAACGATAGCACGATTCTTGAAATCGTGTCCAATGTTGGGGACACTCGTAGGCTTGTTCCCCGTATAGGATGTTTTGTGCGAGTGCGGGATGCGAGAGAATTAGTGAAAATACAGTGACGGTTAATAAATGAAACATTATTCCGAATGTCTTGTAACTATACACCAGACATTTTACAATTTCCACAAGGTAAGGTGTTACTAATCCCGATTGCGAATATTACGACATTAGAATGTGACTTCGGAGAATACAACAGCATTGACAGAACATATTTCTCAACAGACACGCTTTGTAGATGACCACTTGATTAATAGGTGCAGTCTCGTTCACAAGTTTCGGCACGCAATTGAGGCGTCCAATCGAAAGGTTTGCTGTAAAGATGAATAACAAGGTGGTATTCACTTAAATCTTGCGAATCTATGGCGAATGATGCTTTCGAAGGGGACAAAATTAAACAGATAATAAAATAAGAAAATTCGTTAAATAAAAGCACAAGTATGAAGTCACGATGCAACGCTACATCGCTAGACACTCCCTGTTGACGAACAGTAACGGAAATCGACGAACGTCGACGACACCATGGGGAATGTAAAAAGGGAGGCGAGCAAATGCGCATATTGACGGCTATTGGACGGCAGCGTCCAATGAAATTGAGGCCCAAGTGCGCCCGCGAAATTCGAACGCAAAAACAGTCACATACGAGTAACATATACTTAAAATTAAGATTTGTGAAAAATTTACTTACTTTTAATTGTCCTCGTAAACTATATCTTTTCCAGATATTGGGTTTGTTTTCTGTTCCTGCACTGGTGAACTAGTGCAGTAAGCTAGAATGAGAAAAAATATGCTTGTCTTACTCCAATTTATTGCACTAGTTCACTATAAGTGTAGGGACAGAAAACAAGCCTATTATATCTGGAATATATATCGAATAAAATTATAGTACAAGAATGCTTTCGTAATGATAATTGAAAATGATTACGTATGTGGAGAAGAGATATATAATTTACAAGGACAATTAAAAGTAACTAAAGTAAGTAAAGTAAATAATGTAATGTAATTTTCTTTCTCATGAACGCGGCCATTGGCTGCGTTCGGCAGAAAAAGCTGCTTTGCAGCTGTTGGAAAATTCATGGATCTGATTGGCGTATGCTCTTAAATTTACTCGAGATTAAGAGAATACGCCAATGGCCGCGTTCAGCAGACACAACTGTTGAGTGAGCGCTCAGTATGATTGGTTAATACTTTTAGATCCAGCCAATGCTCGCGTTCAGCAGACACAACTGTTGAGTGAGCGTTCAATGATTTCTTAACATGATTGGCTGGATCTAAAAGTATTAGCCAATCATACCGAGCGCTCACTCAACAGTTGTGTCTGCTGAACGCGGCCAATCATATTAAGAAATCACTGAGCGCTCACTCAACAGTTGTGTCTGCTGAACGC
>NW_011967221.1:1786000-1798040 GCF_000949405.1 Vollenhovia emeryi
TGTTGAGTGAGCGCTCAATGATTTCTTAACATGATTGGCTGGATCTGAAAGTATTAACCAATCATACCGAGCGCTCACTCAACAGTTGTGTCTGCTGAACGCGGCCATTGTTACAGCAGTTGCAAAGCAGCTCTTTCTGCTGAACGCAGCCATTCGGTTCGGATTTTTCGAGCCAGGGTGCGCTGAGAATTGCCTGCCCTCCCCTTTCTTCAGAGAGAGATTTGATTTAAAGGGAAACCGTATGATCCGTTGTTGAGGCGTTATCAACACTTGAGACATTCGCCTGGTGTTCGTATTTTGGTCTTGCAGTCAAACTGTAAATTGGACGCTCGTAATTGTACGCTTTGAGAGCACCTCGAGAAAAAAATGAAGAGAACGAAAACGAAGCCGAAATCTACAAATTCGTTGGCCAGGTAGGCGGGAAACGGAGGATTCACCTGAGATCTTGGCGTCTACCTTGCTTCTGTTAGGGATACACTCCGTTCAGTGCTTGCAACGCTCTTACAAATTTTGTTCTTGCTATTTATCACGTGCGAAGGAAAAACGAATGATGGTCACAAGCGCCAAATGGAATGTAGCCTGAGAAGCACGAACATTATTACAATAATTATCGTTTCTGTGTTACAATAACTACGCGTATACTCTATTCCCGTTGTTGTTTCCCCATGTACGATTGTAACAGGTAATACTAACTTTCTAGCAACTCAAGACACATAGCTACGCAGACCGAAAGCTTCGGCGACAGTTTCTTAGAAGTTGCCAAGTTAGAAGAGCAAGTGCGACTGCTGCAACTTGAAAATAACGTTCTGAGAAAACACGTAGAAAGATCTAGCAGCACTGTATATAAGCCCACTGTGCAGACAACGCCCAGTGGTTACAAAACTAATTGCAAATGTAGGGGGAATTGTGCAACCCGGATTTGTGGTTGTGTAAAAAAAAGTGGCAGATGCAATTCGTCCTGTAAATGCGACGATAAATTGTGTCAAAATAAGGTAAGCATCTTTCTTATGCAGTAAAACTATGATATAATAGGTATATAACAGATGTCAGATGTGATGTATAAAAATGAGCTTTATGATCGTTTTATACTGCATTTATTTTGAGTAACATGGGATAGAAACTCGCTTTGTTTCAGTTTGCCTCAAGAGATCGTACAGTCATGTTTGTAGCATACAATGGTTCTGAGTTTTGACTTGTGATTTAATTCATTAAATAATTTTGCAATCTTTAGAATTCAAAATAACATCAAGTGGCAAAGAAGTTGAAAGAAAATATGTTTTTTTTTACTTAATATATATTATATATTGTTTTATTATGTTATATATATAATTATTATGTATAATAAAAACTTAAATGTGGCACAAAAATTAGAACTAATTGAAAATTTTATATTGTACAGTACTACATTAAAATTTCTTTACACTAAAAACATTAAGAAATACTCCCTCTAGATTAAATTCGATTTAATGAACTTTTGGCCCTAATAGGTATTCCCTTTCCTCCAATCAGCTAGAGGGAGTATTTCTTAATGTTTATAGTGTAAAGAAATCTTAATGTAGTACTGTACAATATAAAATTTTCAATTAGTTCTAATTTTTGTGCCACATTTAAGTTTTTATTATATATAATAATAATTGAGATTTTATTGTAGAACTGTATAACTATGTAGTCATGTGAAAATAATTTTATTGATATTTTATAGAAATCAGAATGTGATCAAGAAAATAAGGAAAATATTAATGAACTTTATAAGGAAACTCCTAAGAAGCAGACTGGGAAGAAAAGTGCTGTAGAGAAAATTAAATATGATAAGAGCTTATTTAGTCCAGATACGAAGCAGCCCTACAAACATCTTGAAGAAGGTCAATTTAGTGGTATCGAGTTCAGTTTTAATAAGAACACTGTTAGTAAGGACTCACAAATTCATTCAAGCGAAGACGAGAAAAAAGCGGACGATAAAGAGCAGCAAGAATTAATTGAAAAGGTAGTGAGAAAAGGAATTAATCTATCTATTCAAAGGCTCTACATTCTAAATCGAACTCGAACCTCGTCCAGTTTTTGCCTCCAACATTTGGAGGTCTTCTTTGAGGTTTCAAGATAGGATTTTTCTGAGAGTAGGTTGTCAGCCTACGACGTAACTTTCACCCTGGAAGACCCTAAAGGGGTGTGACAGGATACTCTTAGGTAGTTGCCATTCTCCTTCGAAAAGTGGCGTTTGAATAAAAGCTAGTGCTCTCGGTTGGATTTGAACTCTGATCCTTTTTTTCATTTGGTTGCTACACAGCGCACGTCTTCCTGCGCCACGCTCGCCATACGATAAATAGAATTGGAAGAAGAAATTAGAGTTGTCAGTCTTCTTTTGACGATGACAGTATTTTTAAGATTATACAAATATGACATTAAATACGTTTTTTAATTCAAAGGTTTATGCCAAGTTTCTACGATATTTTTGAAAACCTTTTCAGGTTCGAGAAAAGTCAAAGAAAAGATTTCTGTTGAACATAAGTTATATGTATCTTGGACAATTTTTTATCAAGAATTCTAATTCTAATTCCAAGATTCTACAAGATATAAATTTCTTTTTTGTTTAATAAAATTATAATTTATTAACATATTTATTTATTATGTTTTTATGTATACAGGAAACGTTTAAGCCAAAACATCAATTGTCACGAACGCCGCCAAACAAGAGGCTTGAGAAACCGCTAGAAATTGAGCATACGATTCAACCTCAATCGCATTCTGAGCCAGCTCAAAAAGAGACGACTATATCTCCCCTTAATTGCCAAGGTATATTAAATTTTTAACTAAATTAATAAAAAATTACTCTATAAAACAATATTTTATAACAAATTAAGGATTTTTAGTTTGTTTTATACTCTTTCCAGTCTTATTAATCGTTGTATATTATTACATTTTTCTTAGTTTGTAATGTGCTAATGATTAACATTTACGATTAAGACAAAATCTGAAATTAAAAAGAAATTAATTAATAAAAAACTTAATTGTATTGCACAGTCAGCTGCATCTTTATAGCTTTTTAATTTTTTAAATGTTTGCTTATAACTTAAAACGTATTAATGACTTTTATTACGGAGTAATTATTATGAAATAGTACAGATTTCTTTTACAATATTAAAAATTTCTTATGAGAAGTAAAGGTAGGAATTGTATAAATAATATATTTTTAAATATAATTTAAATTTATCTTACATATTACAATACGTTTCAGGTATTACGGAAGAAAATATTAATTGGGAAGAGTATACGGCACAATTAGTTTCTTGCAAAAAATGCAAAAGAACTTTCCTGCCCAATCGGATTCAGAAACACGAAGCCTGTTGTAAAAAAACCTAAATGTTGACCAAACGAAAGTTTAGACTTTTCTTAACTTCTGATATGTTATTCTGTATTTATCCGTTAGTTTTCTCAATATGTGATGACATTAACTTTAATATAAAAATCAAGTATCTAATAGATATTATAGTTTATTATAAATTAACCGCTTCTGTAAACATTTTTAACATTATTCTTTATATTATCAATCAATAGATCAATAGATTAGTTTTGCATAGAACCAATCGTGTGTTAATAATAAATAATTGTTAAATATATGAGAAACGTGTGTCATTTCGTTACAATAATCTTTTATATAGTTTTATTAAGGCTACTACATACACTATACTATATTATACCATAAATAAATACGTATAAAAAAGTAATAATTGTATATAAAAATTTTTTTTCTTCGGAAAACCCTTTTTAATCTCAGCAGTTTTCCCTCCAAAAGTCCTCTAAACTGAATTTCCTTTAGTTTTTCAAGCTGTTTCAGTCACCAAAACCTTAATTTATTTGTAATATTTTTTGTTAAAACTCGGAGGAAAAAGAAATTAGAAATGCTTGCCGACAATGTTTAAATGTGACCGCTTCTAAAACTCAAAATGTCAGCGGTTGTGCGACACGGGGCAATTTTACTTCATCGCCTCGTCTCTTCGTGAAACCTCGTCGATGATCTCGCGAATGCGCCATCTTGATCTCCACTTAATTCAAATCGAGCCGTACGTTTTAATAAACATGGAACATTTGAACGATATTTTGCGGCCGCACGTACGAGCCAGCAAAGTTAGGCTGTCATATGTGGACGAATTATTTCCGGACCTCAAGGATAATCCGTATATGATCCTTCACAAAAACGTGAGTGATTAAATTAAATCTCGCTTCTTCACGAGCATAACACCCAGTGATCTGCCTCAGGTATCTGGCATGCGATACCCCTCGGACCACGAGAAGAACAACGGAAGCTTCGACGAGTATTCGCAGAGTAATTAGACACGATGTTTAACTTGTAAATGTTTAACACTTATGTTTAACACACCGTCGAAAATACATACGAGTCTGAAATGTTCTTTCAGGACACGACGTCAGCGGTTCGCCCCTGGAGTATTCGTTCGACGACTGCGAGCTTAACGACACCGTCGTTATAGCGAGACAGAATTGGCGGAAGGAAGAGGAGCTGTATCTGCCGCTGAGCAGAACGGACGCATGGTGCGTACGGAGTCGATAAGGCCCGGTCTACAATGAGTCGTTAGTCGTTAGTCAGAAGTCGCAACTATATGTTGATCCTTTTCCTTTCTGGGTGGAAGAAAAAGGACCGACATATAGTTCCGACTTCTGACTAACGACTAACAACTCATTGTAGACCGGGCGTAAGGCTATTAAAAGATATCGCTGATGTCCAATATCAAGTAGGATTGTCAAGAGATTTTTCTAACGTCCGACAAGATGCACTTTTCTTTTCTAGTAACGCACTGAACGCATGTCTGGAAAAGCTTGACGGTAATACTTTACCAATATTAGCTCTCTGCGATGGAAAAGATCCTAAGCTGGCCAGGCTCATTGGCGCGGTTGTCTCCCGAGATTGGTTCACCACGCTGGAAGCTGTTTCTACTGGTGCGATAAGTTTGGCCTCAGTAAGACACGAGTGTCACAAAGTTGTACAGGAACATCTTAAACAGCCGTTTACACAAAAACACAATGTATGTGATACATAAGCGATTAACATCGGAGCATTTTAACATTGGAGATTTAGATTTACTTGATACTACAAATAAAGCGAAGTGTTCTTCTCTTTCCTTTTAATAAAGACAGAAGAAGAACGCTTCGAGGCATTTATAGCGCCAAGTAGACCGACCGCAGGCTTTATAATTGACTTCTTTTTACACGAGTAGATTAAAGTATCTATGTTCAGTACTATCGACTTGTTTGGAATGAAACAAGAAACGATCGATTGGGACAAGACCACGAGAAGCGATTACGAGGGAAGCATTAACATCGAGACGCATTCGGGTAGCTTGGATTCAAAGCTGTCGAAAAATACTTTGGTATGTGAAAGGTAACACGAGAGTGCTGTACGTGTTTTCGTGTCTGCATAAATATTGTTGTAGACAGCTCAAATAAATGCCGGATGGAAGGATAGCCCGATGAAAGAACTGAGAGATCAGTTATTGTTATTAGTCCAGTATTTATCAGCGATAGATGAGTACAGGAAAAATATCGGGCTGCAAGACCCGATAAAATTCACAACGCCGTATTCAGAGGTAGATAAATCTTTGTACACCCCCCTGAAACCGTTTTAATTTCAGTGCCTCAGAGGTAAACAATATCAAGTCACATTTTTCTGCTTATCAGGTTTTTACGAAAAATGTGACTGAATATTGTTTATCTCCAAGGCACTGATTCATTCTTATATCATATCTTTGATAATGTGCAAAATTTTAGGAACACAACGTCATAACTGAAAAATTGAATCTTTTGCTGAATGGAGATTTCGACTTTCGAAAGTCTGGTAACGTTAAGGAGAGCAATCGCATCGACAAGGAAAGTGCTGGAATTGATGCGAAATTGCAGGAACGTGTGCAAAATGTTTTTCTGAGACACGATATGGATTTTACCGATTTCTTGTGGGAAATACTTATAAGTGAGTGAAACTCTTCGAGTATTTATTAATATGTGTATATTGTTGGCTAATCGAATATTCTTTTCGACACGCAAAGAGGCTTCAGCATATCCGCAAATGATAAACTACGTTGAAACAGTTTTGATAGAAATTCTCGAGCATAAGTTTACACCACAGGTAATTAACATAATATATACGTTTTCTTGTCCGGCGTATCTCAGTTGCAATATAAACGATCGACGAACTTTGTAAGCAAATTTTGATCACGTTTGTCAGATCAACGATACAAACTCAACGAGATTCGTGAAGTGTATTTCCAATTTGCATCGTCAAGAAACGACCTCTCATTTGTTAGTGGGAAGTGTACCGTTAGAACTTGTCGTAGACATGGGATTCGAGAAGCTTATTCGCGATTACTTACACATCTTGAGAGGAGCGCGATTTGTCGATCTACATGAGATTCGGCAGAGACTGAGGGATATATCTTCGGCAACATTTAACACAGAGAATTATAGGTGATACAAATATGAAAGACATTCTGTGCAAATTGAATAGATCAGAACCAATTAACGTTAATTGCGCGACTGTTTTAATTACTTACAGGAATAAGTTGAATATGTTAGCGCAAATTCACATCTGTTTGGAATGCATGTTACTTATTGAAGGGCATCTGGAATGTCCGATTGAGAACTTGCAAAGTCTATTTGCTTGTGCCTACAAGGAATTCGTTTCTGCGCAATCTCCCTTACAGCATCATACTGAACTTTGCAGCCAAATTTTCACCTTCACGATGTCGCTACCCAACGCGCTAGCTAATGAGTTAAACAAGATGTACGTAGTTTTAACGCTGTGTGTGACATACAATTTAATATAAAAATTTTCAAACAAAATTTATTTGTATGTGAAATACAAAGGTGTTGTTAATGCTACTGTAAAACACACTGCGTATCTATTGTTTCAGGAATCCCTCGGTATGGAGAGCATCTGTTTCCTCTCATTCTGCCGCGTCGATGCTAACGACTACCACCTATTATAACAAAGTGCCTATTTTTCCAACAAATATATATCTTACTGGTAAAGCAAGCATTAGTCAAGAATAAAAAAATTTGTGAAATATAAAAGGACTGAAGTCTACTAATTTTGTTCTATTTGTTTTGTTTTTCCTCAGAGAGCGAAGAGGATGTAGAGGAAGAAATGGTTTACGGTATAAGCGCAATATCGTCTTCGGCGAGACGCAAGAAACTATGAAACGCAACGCTCTCGAACTTCAGGACACCAATCGAAATTTTAGAATCGGTGTAACTGTGAATAAACGGGACATAGTGCGTGGATGTAATTGAACGTTTAATAATTAATAAAATAAAAGTTATAAAAGCAATCTCATAAATCTTCAAATACAGTTACATGTATTAGATATATAAATATAACTACATTTATGAGTGTTTGTACTCTCAGTCATTGACAATATACACTCGAGCATGCTATTAGTCATTCTCCGCGACTGACACAAATCTTAAATTACTGTACGGCGAAGTATATATATATATATTTTTTTTTTCTTTAAAGAATTATTTTCAATGTACAAAAGTATATTGCATTTCGAATTCCTCGTTCAATTTGAGATGAATTTCGTAATCGATATTAAACCGAGTTTGTCACACATGATAAAAACTTTTTACAGGGTATAGAATTAACGCTACGATAATTGTTCGTTATTACAATCCAATTTCCTTCAATGTGCTTTAGTGGCTGTCCGGGACAAGTATCATTTAAAAGCTCTTTTTCGTGTGTCGCTAAACAAAGCAATGGTTTTTCAGAGTACGAGTAAGTACATAGTATCAACAACGTATTACGGAAAATGCAGGCAGGGTGATTAAGGCATATCTTTTCTTTTTGCACTTTAATACTGAGATGTGTCCACGTCATCCATCCCGGAGACACTGGCTTGCTCCAATACCTCTAGTAGCTTCTGCATTTCCATAGAATCGGATGAATTGTCGAGCGTTCTCTCCAAAGCTCGCACATACGACATGCACGTGCGTCCCTCGTGATCCAAATTCTGCGGATTCGCTTTATGCTGCAAAATTTGCGATGACACAGCGCTATAGCACGGGGCAATGAGAAAACGAGTCAGCAAAAGAGAAAAACACCAACCCATATTAAAAGTTGCGCCATCGCCAAATTCCCGGTCGCGCAGGCCAGATGTAACGGCGTTCGCAGATCTTCCGTGCTGACCGAGACATTGATATCCTCGTAATTACAGCGGGCCAAACATAACGTAAACGCTCTCATGTCTCCCCTGTATATTCCAAGGATAGATTAGTAGATAACAAAATTCGGAGATAGAGATAAGATCGTGGGAATACATCCACGCCTAATCGAGAGCTGCAGTTAGATAAACGAGACACTTTACCGGCAAACCGAATCGATGAGCAATTTTCCTAGAGAGATATTCGGATTGATCGGCGGCAAGAAGAGCTTGTCCTCGTACTTCCATCTGATCCACTGCTCCTTCTCTTCCCTGGACGAGTCCGAGACAGGTTTTTGCTTCCCATTTAAACAATATTCCCAGATACTGTTGGCTATATCGTTACCGAGGGCCAGCATGACGCTTAGATGACCTGCGCTAAAACCGTCGTTAAAGGTGTGTCATTAAGTAACGTCGGCAATACGGGACAAATAGAAACGGAAACGCGTGTTGGCGACGCGCGCGAAACCTTGCATCATACTTACGACCAGTCGTCCAGATCCAAAGACCGTACCTTAGATATGTGCGAACCTAAATTTCTGTGAATACCGGAGCATTCGATGCACATCAAAACGCCCAGATTAAGGCTGGCCCAGTCGGGATCTGAAGCAAAGATTTGTAATCGTTGAGAGGTGTGCGCGAGCCGTCAGTCGCGCGGGGATTAATAAGACACGAAAATCGACTCACTCGGCGCACCACAATCAACGCATGCATCATTCCCCGAAACTTTGTTCTTAATGCAATGCATCTTGAAAGCGTCAGTTTCATTTTTCTTGTCGCCGTCGCTGTTCTGCAAGCTCGACAGTATTTGCTGCTCTATCGCGGTAATCCAGCTGTCCCTCTCCTCGGCATTGTTTGCCTCAAAGTGCCAAGTTTTGTTCTCCAAGGAGATGATGGAAAATTCGAAACTATCTTCTGGAAAGAGAAAAGGTACGTTAAAAATTATAAAAATGTACTAAAATCGCACGTGAAACGCAAAGTGCACTACCTTGGGCGTTATATGATTTGGAGCCTTTTGGTGTTTTGCCAGGTACTTTCACAGTAACATATTGCAATAGTATTTCTTTCCCATTTGTATCGTTCATGTAATCCTGAAAATGTCTTTTTGTAATCATATCGTATAAATGTGCAAACACGATCAAGTAGACAGCTGTTATAGAACTGATAATTACGTGCAAGCTCGAGTGATACGTCAAACGACCATCTTCTAATAACGTGACGTATTTCTTCTTCCATTCTTTCAACGATTTGCTGCTTCGTTTAAATAAATATCCTTGTTTCACTGGAATTTCTCTACCAACGCCCATTTCGCCCATATATTTTTCCTTTTTAGAAGGCGTAAATATATTCGATTTTCTTCTAAATTTCCTGGAAAGTGAGAAAAATATTACAACAGTATCAATGTAAAAACGTAGACCTAGTACAACAAAAAGAAAATATGTATCCTATTCATACCTGATAGTGGTTGGTGTCAAGATTGACGAACGCAACTCTCCATGTTGATTCTGTACGTTATGAAAATTATCGTTCAGCAATGACGAATCATTTGTCACAGAACTGTTATGAATAGATCGACTGTCTTCTTCCTTTTCCGAAACCTGTCGAGAGATTATTTTTGTAATAAACTTGCACGATCTTTGGCGATTCGTTCAAGAGTGCACCGATAGACCGATACTCACATTTACTTTCAATGAATTCGTGGTCTCCGCCTCTTTGTTATGATGTTGCACGTTTTTGGGAACAGCAGGGACTGCAAACTTAACGTCGTTCTCCGTAGAATGTTGACACACGTCGCACGAAAAATTTTTCACCGATACATTCTGTATGATTTTTTGACACACTGAAATTTTCCTATCGTTAGCACAGATATTACAGCCAATTTAAAAGTACTTTTACATTATAAAGAGGTAACGCTTGTGTTCTATTCAAAATAACGACAAAGTAGAAAAGGCCAATATTAACGAGCTTTTCGATTGACAGTGTTTTATTATTCACACTAATTATTATTAATACACTGTCAGCCGAAAAGCTCGTTAATATTGGCCTTCTCTACTTTGCCGTTATTTTTACATTCCAACTTTTAGCGTATGTCCACTTGTTTCTCTGCGTAAGAATTACCGTCTTGGAATACTCTCTCAACATTTAAACCATAAATAGCGCATGTTTCGTAATAAGGGCATCTCAAATCGCAAGCCAGTTTCCGTGGCCTGACGTCTTTTATGACCCGAGGATTGCTGTCGTTAATCGAATCTACAAAATTATTTAAGCACACGGGAACAAGAATACAAGGAATAGCCAATAAAAAAGAAGATACACCAATAAAGCGCCGGCGATGTACATACCTTGCACACCGACAAGTATTTTTGGTACTTCTGCCATATTCCGGAAAGAACACATCCTATTGTAAAAACTGCAAACTATAGAGAAACTCTCCTCATTTTCTAAGCTGAATACAAGTAATAAAGCATCTATCCAAGCTGAAAACTAAAACAGACGCATTATTCAGTGCGACAAGCGTTCACACTGGCAAAAACGATAAACCAAGTGGGTCTTGTTGCATACTTGAGCCTCTGGTACACCACCCTCGTCTCTGATCAGGAGAAGATAACTCTGGTCGTTTATGAAAATCTCCTTTTTGAAGCGGCCGCCCTCCGGCGACTCCTCGTGCATGAAGGAACCGGTAAGATACCTGTGAACGAGAGCGGACTTGCCCGAGTCCGAGGAACCAATGATCCCCAGATGCAACTCGGGGACGTCTCTCGCCAACGTCCATTCATGGCTGTTAACGAAAGAATCTAAACAAACGCAAACTTACATTACTATATACAGCGCAATCGTGTAACATATGGCATTTATAGGTCTATTCTGTAACTCTTGACAGCAGTCTAGTTTTCATTGAAGCCTTCAATCCGATTCTACTTCGGTGTGGATTGAATTTAATTGCCGTTTCCATTAGAGACACAGTCAGTCACGTCTCCACGTACATTTGATTCTATGCCGCACTAAGATCGGATCAAAGACTTTGGCGGAACACTAGATCGTTGTCATTATAGTGTTTCCTTTTTTTATCGTATATCTGCGCAATACCCAGTGAGAAATAATTCGTCGATCGACGTCGACTGGGTAGGCTTGTTTTCTATTGCTGTACTAGTGAACTAGTGCGGTAAGATGGAATGAAAAAAAAAATTTTGTACTAGTTCAGTCGCAGCAACAGAAAACAAGCCTAATATAACGATAACGACACTGCCGTGGGGAGTTACAAAATACGCTTATTAGGCATGCAAGATGTGTCACTGCTATTATCATAAGTGATGCAATTATCCGCCCCCGAGAAATACAGCACAAAATGATGAAGGTATATACCCTCTATCGCCACAACATGCTCGCGAATTTGCTTGGCGACGTGCGCGTCGGGCACGAGCTCTATTAGGTCGTAGATGGCATATATCGATGGATGAACGCTCTCGAAACGTTGTATCTCCTGTCTGATGGCAAGAGAATGATCGTGCCCACTTTGGCCAGTTGTCATTTTGTTTTTTACTTCGACGTTCGATTTTCTTTGGCGACGGTCTATCACATTAACGGCATAGCTCCGAGGTGCGTCGCGTCACCGGGGGCGGAAGGGTTATCGCAAAGCTCCTTCGCAGTTGCCGCTGGCACATGTAACATATGTCAAATCCCAGTATTTATAAACATTATCGGTCGGGATAGGCGACGTTGGTTATGTGACACATTCGCGATCGCGAGAGGAAACGCGCAGTTCTCATGGAGGCCGTTGGCGCACAGTATAACGAGTAGGGTCAGGCTGGATTCGCATGGAGCGTAAGTTGCGTAAA
>NW_011967221.1:1803327-1863213 GCF_000949405.1 Vollenhovia emeryi
GCAACCAGTGCGTCCACCTCAATCTCAGGTGCAAGGAGCGTGGGGGTTACAACAGAAGATACCGCCACAGCAGCAACAAATGGGCCTGCCGCAACATGTAGCATGGCAACAGCAACAAACGGCATGGAATCTACCACAATCGCAGATATCACAGGTTTCACCACAACAACAGCAGCAGCAGCAGCAGCAGCAGCAGCAGCAACAACAAAGAGCACAACATCAGCAGCAGCAGAAAGCTTCAAGTAAGAATTATAACATAAATAATTAAAATATTAGTGTACTAGAATATTCAGTGTATTTAAAATGTTTTCCTAATTTAACAGGATACAGCAAATTTGGTTGCTTGCACTAGTGCGCACTGAGTGCGCAACTAAGGCTTGTTTATAGTCAATTTAAGGTTTGTCTTAAACATCTCTTGAAATATTATACTTCTTAGCCAGTAAAATGATCTGTACAGCATCTGTACGGATTGTTGTTTTGACTAAATAGTTTCGAGCATTTAAGATGACCGTTAGTGTGCATTCAGCGCATATTAGTGCAAACAACCAAATTCGCTAACAGTCGATTTTAAAAGATCCACAGCTTTTTTAAATTTGCTATTTTACTTATTCATTAATGTACTTGAAAAGAAAGTTTTTATTAATTACTTTTATTAACTTATTAATTATAACGTACACATAAGGTATTTTGCGTTTTATATTGGAATAACATATTAGACTTAAATATATAAAACACCTCTGGTAAAATATTTATTTTTTACTTATTTTATTTTAATATCTTTGCACAATAATGAGAACAATTGAAGTGAACAAAAGATACAGTTTTATTTTTTTTATTTTCTTTATCTTTTGAAACGAATTTAGAAGATATGATGACTGTAAAATTGTCCCTCTTAAATAAAATAATTGTATAATATATCTCCTTTAGATATTTTTTTATTAAAGTGGGACGTTATGTATAATGTGTACGCATGTATGTTAATAATATATACATATGTATGTATGTACTTTTTTTTTATAGTTGATATTGGTGCTTCTGGTGATCATCGACAAGTACCAGGTGGTAATGGTATGCAACAACAGCAACCATCAAGTAGTAGAGCTCTTGAGGTATGATCATATATGTATACATATATGTATACAGGGTGTCTTATTTTAAATTATCCACGCAAATATCTCGAAAGATATGAAAGATACAGAATAACGTTTCAAACCAAAGTTGTTCGGTTCGAAGAGGGACATAAGGTAGTGCCATTGACTTGATCTTGGATAGTCATTTGAAGATCACGTGAAGGTTACCTTCATTTTTTAAAATGGAACCCCCTATTGTTTATTATACTACTTAATCTTATTCTACTAATTAATATAAACAACTTTCCGTATCTTTCATATTTTTTCGAGATATTTGCGTGGATCATTTAAAATAAGACACCCTGTATATCTAATTTTTTACAATTACATGTATGCATGTATGTTTAATAAAATATCTATTACAAACAGATATCATATATGTATATTGCGCTTTCAACTTATTTAGTTGTTAATGTTTTTCCAGCTTTCTCAGCTTGGTGCGACAGCTCCATTCTATTCAGAAGAATCTGAAATGCCAAAAATGACATCTGCTCAATTGAAATTATATCACGAAATGATTCCAAAAAGAGCAAACCCTCAACAGGGAGGAAGAAATGGGAGGCCGACCCAAGTTTTAACGAATATGTTTAAAATTATATTCAACGATAAATTCGTAACCAACGCAGTTCATTATGATATTGTTATTAAGCCTCACAAAGAGTCCACAAGTAGGGAGCAAAAGAAAGAAATCCCACTCCCCAAAGCTTTGTGCAGAGGTATTTTCGAACAATGTAGAGAACAAAATTTCAATCACAGATATCCAGCATTTGATGGGAAGAAAAATGCATATAGCGCAAATGATCTTCCCTTTGGCGAAGTAAGTAACATATGTTAATTGTAATATAATGTATCATATTAGAAACATAACATTGTTTGATCGAAATCTTAATCTTTCGAGATAAGCAACAACTACAAAGAGAATACATTTTTCATAACATATATATATATGTATATTATTATTCTGTATAGTCTTTTGGGACTATTGTTGAACATACAAATAAAGATGGCCGAAAAAACAAGTATATAATTGAAATGCGGAAAGTGGCTACAGTTGACCTAAGCTGGATAAAGAATTTCAGACCTGGTTTTGCAGCAAATAGAGATCAAGCCGCTACACAAGTCTTGGATATAATTATGCGTCATGCACCTGAATTACGATTTATTAACGTAAGCAATGAACAGTACTTTCATAATTTATAATAGAATTTTAATTTAATAGTACTAATTTTTATATAATTATAAAAAAACACCGAGTTTTCGAAAAAAAATCGCATATTAGAAGAGTTCTTGCATATTGTTTTATATTAACGTAAACTTTTTCAATGTATTGCAAACTTATATTTATACTGTCATGTAATTACAGAAAATTATATAAACATAGAATAAATGTACATAAAGCGTAATATGAAATATATTTTATTACAGATTGGAAGATCAATCTTCTGGGATAATCAGAATAACTGGCCACCATTAAGTGATGGCGTATGTCTAGCGCGTGGTGGATTTATGTCCGGTGTAATTGGATGGAAACCATACTTAAATGTAGATGGTAAAATATTCACATTAATTGATAAATAAGAAATACTTTCAAAGCATTTGTAACTTAAATCAAAAACTACAACAAATATCATTATCTATAATCTCTTTTGTAATACTTGCATTTTATTTAGTTTCTCATAAAGGATTCGTCACATCGCAGAAAGTACTTTCGTATTTAGCTGAAGTTTTACGGATCGACGAGCGAAGAATTACTTATGAAGACGTGATGGAAGAATGGACGCTTGCTACTATAAATAGTTTTTTGAAGGGTTTAAAAGTGTCTTACGAAATACCCAATTTCTCAAAGCGAACGCACCGCATAATTCAGTTAAGTCACAAGACTTGTAACTCAACTTTCAACCAGGGCGATAGAGAGACTGGACAAGTCAAAACACTTACAATACAAAGTTACTTTTTAAAAGAAAAGAGATACAAGATCCAAAGACCTGACTTGCCTGCTGTTCATGTGAACACAAAGGCCGACGGAACCGAAATTTTGCTGCCTATCGAGGTGCGTAAGCTGTGTTATATTTGCTAGAAATGTAAAATAACAAAATTAATTAAGAATATCCTTATTTATAGTTATGCACTATTATGCCTAATCAAGCAGTTAGAAGGATGAATGAATCTCAAACCAGTGCCATGATCAAGCAAACAGCAACAGATGCAATGACACGTAAAGACAGAATACTACATGCGGTAAGACAGTTTTCATTTGTGTATTGAATATATTCTGTTGTTATTTATTACATTATATATTTACAGTTCCAACAAATAGGAGTCAACGACAATCCCGTAATGGCTCAAGAATTTCATCTATCTGTCAGCCCTGAAATGGAAAAGGTAGCGGCTAGAATTTTATCTCCTCCAGATTTGAGATATAGAGATCCTAACCGCCCGGTAGAAGTGAGGAAAGGAACGTGGAATTTGCAACAACATTTTAATGAAGCCAAACATTTGGAGAATTATTCATGGACTATTGTAAATTTGAGTGGAAAAGCAATTGACCCTCTTATGCAAACTTTCTCTCAAACATTGCAGAGCACTGGTTAAGTATAGAAAATGGAAATTAAGATTATGATTTTTAAATATATTTTTCGAAGATTTCTAAAAAGTATAGTGTATTTGTTAATTGTTATTTCATGAAGAAATTTATCACGGTGCGGAATTTATCACTGTAAATTTACATTTTTGGCGAATTGTAATTTTAACTCATGCTATACACAGATTATATGTATTTGTATATTATGTTTTATGTTATATTGGTTATGTAATATGTAAGTGGTTTTTTTAGCACGTGATGTTGGTATGAATATTGGACAGCCCCTTACTCCACTTAAAAGTTTTAGACTGAATAATTTAAATGATATCACGAAGTACTTCAACCAGAATAGCAAATTAAAATTAATAGTAGTTATCATACCTGATGGTACAGACATAATGTATGGTATGTAACTTATTTTATATCACATTTCTCGTTCTGAATATAAATCGATCTAATACTATTTCTTATTATCTCAGGTAAAGTAAAGAAGATTACCGAGATGGAAGTAGGTGTTTTGACACAGTGTTTGAAGTTTAAAACCTTAAAAAAACTAGACTCACCCAGACCACAGTTTGCGACAGTAAAAAACATACTACTAAAAATTAATTCCAAACTAAATGGCATCAATCATACATTTACTAAAATGTAAGTGAATAACCTTTAACCTATCATTTTATTCAAATTATTACCTATAATCTCAAGTAAAACTTTTTTTGTTTTCTCTCTTAGGCCATTTTGTTTAAATGAACCTTGTATGCTTGTTGGTGCTGATGTGACTCATCCATCTCCGGATTCTAAAAATATACCATCCGTAGCAGCGGTTTGTATAATTATTCAACACACACATACATTAAAGGAGTAATATAGTAAATAATACATATATGACATGAGATGCTACTATTTTAGGTTGCAGCAAATAATGATAAGTCAGCCTTCCGATATAATGTTGCACTTAGACTTCAACAACCCAAAGAAGAAATAATTAGGGATCTTAAGGCCATAATACAATCACAACTTGCATTTTATGTACGTGAAACAAATTGTGTCCCGAAGAGAATCGTCTATTATCGGTATGTTATTAGTAATATTGAATGTTGTATGAAAAGTTAAAAATACATTTTTTATATAGGAAAGTCTCCTATTATAAGATATTATAAGATATGTAGGATCCTAATGTGGGATAGCGGGGTTTCTGTTAAATGTATAGCCATCATTGGTTGATTCCACCATGAATTTATTGCCCTTGGAGCGAAATTTGTTTAGTGGAAAATTTATTGTTAGGTTGTGTAATTACTGTAAAAGATGAGTTGTGATTGAATTTGAGTTGAAAACCTGCTATCTCATATTAGAAACCTACCTCATAATAGAGAATTTTCCTTTATATAAAGGGAAACTCAGTGTTAAACGCAAAATAAATAAGAAACGTATACAGATTGTCCTGAAATTCGTGGATAATAAAATTGCAGTACGAAAGTGAAAAACTAGGTGATAAAAATGCATGCTTTTTTTTTATAAAGTACGTTTTAAGTACTTAAGGGTTTAAAATATAACCAAACGCACACACATAAGCGTGGGGTAATGAGTCGTCTTTCTGTATATTGTAATAGTAATAGATGTCAAACGCATCACAAATCACCAACAGATGACAGATGACTCTTTAACCAATGCTTATGTAATTGCTTGCATTTCAAACCCTTATATAGAAAAACTACTTAAAAGTGGTATGTATTTCCATCACTTAATTTTTCACGAACTTTTGCGCTGTAATCTTTTCTTTGAGTTTCGGGACACTGTATAAAGACTCGATTTCTTTTCTTTTTACAAAGGCATATTTATACATTTTAACACATTAGTTCCATATTTATATTAATATCTAGAGACGGAGTCAGCGAGGGGCAACTTGCACAAGTTATGTTTCATGAAATAGAAAAAATTAAAGCGGCCATTAAAGAGTTCACGCATGATGGTAGAAAGTATAAAATTGAAATTACCTGTTTAGTCGTTCAGAAGAGACACCACATACGTCTCTTCCCAGTTAATCAAAGAGATACATATGATAGAAATTATAATGTACAAGTGGGTACAATTGTCGACACAACTATTACTCATCCCGACCATATTGATTTTTATCTTGTATCACATGCGAGTATTCAGGTAGGTCGATAGATTTTGTAAAAATAAAATACATTTGTAACTATAAAGGATTTATTCTTAAGAAACTGTTAGAAAACGTGTTAAGAAATTGTTAGGAATTAAATATATTAATGACAAAATTTTCACAATCGTTACAATGATCAGTAGTGATTATAGCAATAGTTAATTTGTAATAATCATAGTAATTTACTTTAAGAAGCATATTTCTCCAATCAAATGAAGTTTATTTGACATGTGATGTTTATGATTATGTTATAAATGTAGGGTACAGCGAGGCCTACAAAATACAGATGCATTTACAATGAATCTAAGTTTACCGAAGATCAGCTTGAGGAATTGACTTTTTATCTTTGCCATATATATGCCCGCTGTGCAAGATCTGTAAGCTATCCGGCACCAACTTATTATGCACATTTGGGAGCTTACCGTGGAAGAGCCTTGCTACAAGGGTAAGCAATCAATTATGGTATAAATCTGATATTAATTACGATCACGATCTCTAAAATATTTTTTCCATTTGCTAGGGGCGTAAGTGTCAACTTGAACAATTTGGGTCACGAACAGAGACAGTTTGTAATAAAGATGAATGACATAGGATCACCTATGTTTTTTGTTTAAACAAATATTCATGATTTCAAAGATTCATATTTCGTTATTTTTCTCTTTTGTCTGTGTATTCTGATTTAACTGTATGATGATCGAAAATATGAAGCAACAAAAAAGGAAAAAAATGAAATATTTATATTTTTCATTTAAAGAGATATTCACGATTTCAAAGATTCATATTTTATAATTTTTCTTTTTTATCTGTGCATTATGGCGAGGGTGGGTTTACTAAGGACTACCGCTCTCCGGAGAGAAGTGGCGACTATTTAAAAGTATAAGGCAACAAAAAGAAAAGTAATTAAATATTTATAATAAACAATCTACAGGTATGGCCAACCTTTTTCGATTCAATATTTTCAAATTTTCTGCAGGCTGAAACAATCTTAAAAACGATGATATTTAAAATTTTTTCAGAAAAATACTGAAGTTATTTTTAATATTAAATTTAAGCATTAAAATAAAACTAGTTTTCGTTTCTTTTAAATTTTTATTTTTTAAAACATCGTGGACTGTAGATGACTAATTTGTATAATTTCTGTAACCATTTTTCTTTTTGTTGCTTATGAGTTTATAATTGTAGAATAATAATTATATTGCTTGATAAAATCCATACAAATGGTGTAATATTAATCATGTTATATCTATGCTAGAATTTTCTGTACTAATATAAACTGCACTGTTCTTTGTCAACACTGGCCCAAATTAATGATGTAGGGCCGACAACTTTTGCTAGACATAGAGTACCGCATTTACTATTGCATCTAAGGCCTTGACTCATTCTCACTGCAACGGTATAGCATTATCAAGTGTATATTTTTATAAGTGTACATTATACATATGTATACGTATGTGTAAACACATGTACTTGATTTCTCGATTTCATTAAATTTTAGATGCAATGAGAATGATTTAAAGCCTAAATAAAGTAGCAGATACAATATGGATATTATGTATGTCTATAATACGGTATAGGTATATGTATATGAGTGTTGCAGTATGTAAAAAGATTAATTTCTGTTGACGCTACTTTATTTGGTAAGTTTATACATCATTATAATATATAATAATTTCGCACCACTGTATATGCATAGAAATAAATTTCTTTATTAAAGTGTATAATAAAAAAAATAAAAGTTTGCGTTCACAACTATAACTTGCTTTTGAAATTTCTATTTATAGTAATTATTAAAAATTGTCTTAGCCCGGCCTACCGTTCAGTTCGAGCGCGTGATGTAACCGCCCGGCGATTGATATTGCTATGCGCACGGAAAGTTGTTTATCGCAATCTGCAATGGTATTTTAATGTGGGTAAATGTTCACAATATATGTTTTCAGCAATTGTAGCACATGATGTTTACCATCAAACGTAGCGAGCTTATTAACTTTTTTAACAAGGTATTCAATAACTTTTCTGTAAGAGCAGAATTTTCGCATACGTTTCTCGGAATAAATTCAAGAATCGAGCCTCTGGTTTCGACTGCCAACGAAAATCGCGCGTCCATTCCGTTGAGCATTTAGCAGGGAGCTTGCATAAGCATATACATAACGAATTTGATTGGTGACCATTTCCTCGTGCATTTGCTTATAGACCAATCGAATTCGTTATGCATATGCTGACGCACTTATGCAAAAGTGTGTGCTCTCCCCGCTTTCGACTTTATGAGGATCGGGTAGACGCGTGCGCAGAGGGAGTGAAACGATCGACAACTCCGAACTCCGGCTCTCCGGCCCGGCGTCGAGTTTGTTGTCATCGCGCGAGATTCGACGTTCGACCTGCGTTCCGAGGATTCCGGTTTGAGATTCACTCTGCAGAACATACATTATGGCTGTCTGACAATCGTTCTAACGCTCCGTCGGATACGAAGGGACGTACATACATACTAGCTCGCAAGTATCGCGACCCGCTGCAAAACAGCTATACTTTTAGGTTACGACGCACTCTGATTTGTTGATATCTAAATCGTCTGTCATCGTCGAAGTGACTCCGGTTTTCCGTTTGTTCTTGTAGTATTTTGCGAATACGCACGTAACATGCTTCTAAAAGAAATGTGCAACAACGCCTAGAGGTGACGTCGACGAGTACCAAAATGAGTAAGATGTGTAAGCCTGCGGCTGCTAAGAGCAGAAGTTTAGGAAGTTGCCAACAAATTTCGAAGGCCCACACTACAGAACATAAGGTACTACAATTTTGTCTAATGCAGCTCCGTGATCAATTTCATATTTTAATGAATTTTTCAAGATGGTCTAAAAAGAGACCGAAACGTCTGTTTGTAATTTTAATATTTTGTTATCACACTAAAACCTTGTCGTGGCTCACGGCTCTTTTAATTCCATCCGATTGTATTATTCGTCGGAGACTGAAATACTCGTTAATGAATTTTTATTATTTTTACAAGCCGCATGTCGCAAAGGCTCCTTCCGAGCAAGTGATACTGCTCAGTCCAGGCGATGAGATAGCATTGGCGATAACAAGGAATAAAGGTAAAAAGCGTACTTCACCCGTAGCAAGTTTTAGCCCTGGACAGAAAGCTGAAAAGAAAAGATCTACTACTAACGAGAGTGAACCTCCGAAACAAAACTGGGTCAATGTTCTTACGCATAATTCAATGCCTATAACAAAGGATAAGCCTTCTAAACGTAGTGAAGATAGAGAAACCATAAAGAATACAAATACTAAAAAGCAACAGAAAAGTACAGTCAAACATCCCGTAAGTGTTATATGTCGTATACACTTTATGTTCACGTACACACACACACTAAATATATGATTTTATACAAAAACTATCTTTCCAGATGAAATCAGGGGAGAAACATTCAAAAGCATGCTGTCCAGCATCTTCAGTTCTCGTTAAGGATTCTGCTGTACAATATCCTGAAATATATAATCCCAAACTTACTGAATTTAATTCAACAAGTTATACACTTGTTAAGGCAAACATGCTAGCTTTAATAAAACAGCTACAAGATTTAGTTAATAAGAAGGATAAGAGAATATGTGAGATATTTGCCGCAATAGAAGAAATATTGCAGAAAATACCGGTAAGCTTTGTAAAATCACTATCTTTCTCTGAGGTATTAATATCACTCTAATTTATATTTTTAAGCGTACACATTTTATAAGTTTTATTAATTTATAAGTTAAATTTTTCTAGTACTTTTATATTATCATTGAACAGACTGATTAAAAAAACAATAACTGATTGTTGTTTATTTTTGCAGGATCTAGAAACCAAAGAAGATTCCAATGCAGCTTCATTAAAGGACTCTAATAAAACAATGAATGCCATGCGTGAATCATTCATGTTTGAACGAGAAAAATTGCAAAGGTTTGATATAATATGTCAAGAAGCACAAATAAGAAGAAATTAATACTAATACTAATTTTTGGTTTTTAAATCAGTAAAATTCTAAAGCGAAATGAACAACTAGAGGAAGCTGATCAAAAATATTCAAATTTAGAATCTCGTGCAAAGATACTTGCGCATCAATTGGATGAAGCAACTCGTGAAAAAAGCGATATGACATCAGTGGTCACTAAGTTAAGACAACAAATTGAAAACGACGAAAGAATCATTACAGATTTAAGGACAGATCTGAATACACAAACGAAACTTGCGGAGAAAAATTTCCTTGATAATAAACGTCTAACGATGGAAATAGATAAACTTTCAGTATTATCTGCTTATAAGGAAACACAAATTAGCAATTATCGAAGTACAGTAAAGTATGTACATATTATACTATTAATGATACTTATATTTAAAAAAAATTACTAATTGGTAAATGTGTTGTTGTGTAAATGATGCAAATTGCACGACAATCGGTTAATATATTGGTAAAATTAAAAACATGCATACTCTACCCGTTTAATTCACATATGTTTCCCATTTATATTACAGAGAGCTACAAAATCAGATTGCAAAACAGTTGACAAAACTGAATGAAATATGTATGAAAGAAGGAAGTATAAGTCCTACAATATCAATTGTCAATACAGGACGCGCATGTTCGACTCCTACCTCAAGTTTTTCTGATGACTCCAATAAATCGCCTGATTTATTGAACGTTGTTTCAATGAATTCCATTTCTGACAAACATACTCTAAAACAAGACGCGCCTGTCAAAGATGATTTCGTTAGTTTACTTGATGGAGAATCGTCACATTCAGTAATGCCGGATCAAAATGAAGGTGCGTCCGTTTGGTGAATTTACTCAAGTGCTATTAAATAAATTGAATGTTATTTTTAATTTGTATTAATGTTTATGAATAAAGGATCAACAATGGAAAGTAATAACGAAAATAATACTGTTGTTTACCAACCTGTGGACAGGAACGATGTGACTGCGAAAAAATCCTTGCGTCGAAAAGAAAATGATATATACGAAATTAGAAAACTTAAGGAAAAACAGAATGACAACGCCAAAAATTTGTTTCTTAATGCGTCGAAAGCTCTTGAAAGCATTGTGTCTACCAAATCAACAGTTTCTGACACAAGAAAGCAAGGCGATATGCAAAATAGAAAACCTGTTAATGTACCCAGTCCATTACAGGACTGTCCACAACCTGATTGGAGCGACAGCAGTTTACCTAGCGTTAGTACAGTCTCCAACTTGGATACTGCGCCTTCGAATGATGTTAAATAATTGTATACTTAAAGTTGAATGATGGCTAACACTGGATTATCAAACATCCCATGTGGGAATTTTAGCATAATTCCTATTCCGAAAATTGACTGAACATGTACATAGTTTTTATATCTCGTTGCAATACTGTGATAAACTCTCATGGTGCACATTTTACTTAAATAACGAAACTACTTGGTCGCGATTTATTTAAACATTATTAAACACAATTTGCACATACATTCCTCTTAAAGCAAAATTGTAATATATATCTTGCACAAATATTGTCAAATTTTCACGTTGTTTTATATTGTTTAACGCTAAGACATAAATTTAATAAGATCGTAAAACTCAAATTGTAAAAGTAGACAGTCAAAAATATATTTTTCTGTAAATATATAAAACTTTTATTTGCAAATTCGCTTGTAGCTCTCACGGTATCGAGATTTTGACATATAACCTGTATTATTACGAATTAACTATGCATATAATATGTTTCAACATATACATTTGCTTTACGGAGAACAGGTCACGAATATAAATTTTACGCACACAAGAGAACAAGATGTGTATATATATAGATATATATATATTTTTTTATCACATATGTATATATACAAGTAAAGTATAATACTTATAATATTTTGTAAGTCTTAATAGGATTAAAAGGGAACATTTTAATACACGTAAAACATTCATCAGCTTTGCATGAAGACGTCTTGAAATACATTTTATATTCGTGTTTTCCAGTAAGCGTGTGGTATGTAAACTTTTCCTCTGTAAACATTCGATTTTTTCTCTTTTCCTTTTATTTTTTGACGGCTTCTAATGACCGAGAACTTTCTAACGGCTAGTAACATTACGAACACAGTCCCAACGATTCGACGCGCGTAAAATGAGTAACGATAAACATCGAAACGAAAAAGACTGTCTTCGCGTTTTCTTTTCATTTTTTTATTTGATCAATCAGATGAGAGTGTGATAAAAACGAATGATAATGTTCAAAAAGTCTTTTTATTTTACATCCGTGCTCTCTCACAAGGGAATTTTCCTCGATTTATTTATCTTTTTCTCTTTCTACATTTTGTTACATAATATACCTAAGGACGTACCGTGGGTCGGTTTTATAAAATAGTTAATCACAAGTGTTTCGCAAACAGTCGTTCAATTTTGATTATTAATTTCAGGCTCGACTCGTCATTAGCCCCGTTCCCCTCGTTCTCTCGCGTTTTGCAGATTCGACATCGAATCCTCCCTCTTTTATCATGTTTTCCACCAAAAGGCAATGTCCCAATTTGGCGACGTCCCGTTCCGCGTTTGAAGAAAATTCCGTCGCGATTTGGCGAATCGAGAATATCGAAGTTCCCTTCTTTCGGATACGTATACTTTCACGTACAAGTAAGTACGGCTGTCTTTATTATTAGAGGCGTTCTAAGAAGGAAAAAGAAACAAAGACGTGGATTTGATTCGTTTGCATGTCTGCCGTACAATGTCAAGCCTCCGCGTGTCTAGGCCGCGTCAAAAGTCCCGCGCATTTCTCCTCCCGTAAGATTTTCCATCAATTGACCGAGACCTCTTGCGTCATTGATATAAAATTTACAGGTGTGCCTCGGACCGCACCTGAGACTACATCGATAAAATGAAACTTGCTAATCGATCAAAGGATAAGATTTTATAATTCACTTGTATCACGTTAGCTCCCGAGACTCTAACTCGCAACGTCGTCAATAATTTTTCATATAATTTCATAACATTTCATGTTCGGATTTGGAGAGTTTCTAGCCGTAAAGAGATTGCGGGACTTTAACGCAGCCTGTACAGAAGAACGTTAAAGTTTGACGGCGACTGTAATAGAAAAAAAAAAAACACCGTACGGTGTCCCGTCGACGAGAAATCGACAGGACACTCGACCAGGTAATAACAGTGATGACGTTGCTGATGGAATGACATGTTGTATACGCAAATGTTTACCACGTAACGAGCTGATACTGGCTAACTTTTGTCTCTCGGCGAGTCTGTCGCTTTCGGGGACAGAAATTAGACAGGATGTGACTTTTGATTTTGCACACGCTTGATTGAAATTCCGCGAGGATCAAGGAAATGCAAGAGGAACGGCGTTGCGCGTAACGTCACGCGACTGTCGCGTGTTCGACCACGTGGCCTTTGTTTCATTGTCGAACTCGCGTATTCAGAGACTGCTTGGAGTAAACGCGATTACGCGGCTCTGTCCGAAATCCATCGCACGGAACAGTAACGTCGAAGGCTGTCGCGCATTCGCGGGGAATCGCGTCGATATAGCTTTTCCTTTTTCTTAACAGTCCAGAAGATAATGTCGGAGAGAAAAATATTTAATACACAGTATTCGGCACGGTGGAAACCTTTGCGTAAATGTATACATATGTATTTTGTGCGTGTGGTTGTGTGTATGTGTGTGCGTGCGTGTGTGTAGTTGTGTGTGTGTATTAGTTTGTATATCTATCACTTTTAATAAATACATATGTACAATATGTGTGTGTCGGTCGTGAAGTTAAACGCATCGGCGTTCGCCATTCGTTTTTTGGTACTATCTGCTTCTTCTCCCTTCGTTTTGATTTCTTCGCTTCGAAACAGCATAAATCTAGATAGCCGAAGTTAATTGGCGTCAATGTACAATCGGACGCTGCGACAACGGACGAAATGGTACGCTAACTATTTGTTTGGACAGGCCAGCTCGTTTTCGTAATTTCGGAGAAGAAATTAACACTTTCGAGAGATCGCCCTTTCCTGCGGATTATTAACGATCGTAAAACGCGTCGTCGCACGGTATAATATCACTAACATATGTATACGTATCGTATAATGCGTATATTACAGTAGACGATCATTCGTGTAGAAATCGTAAAATTGTGAGTCGATTAAAATGAATCTAGCCGACTTTAATATCCCTAATTAATAGTCTCAACTATAATTATACGCCCAAATATAGCTCAGATATCGGAAGTGATAGTGGGCTGTTGTAAAAATAAAAATTTAACATTTGTCATCTTGAGGTTGCATGTATGGAAGGACATGTTTTATTGTTTTATTGTACGTTATATACTGCTTTGTTCGGTGTAAAAATATAAAGCATTTCGATTACAGACTTCATACGTATGGGCATTGCCATTGTTACGGAGTAATCGGCGACTATTACGATAACTTGTCTCACACTTTCTTGTAACTCTTTTCTTCCTCGACGTAGGATTGCGTGCGCCGTTAAAAAAACACACACACACAAAACGGTAGACAGAGAAAGAACAAGCTGCCGCGGGAAAGCGCGACTGTTCTAAAGTCAATTCACCCTGAAAATTATTTCTCGCCAATCAAGAAATCGTGGCCAATTAAAACGTGGCGCGTTGCGCTGAAAAAAAAGTAACATTAAAGTTAGATTGTTAAAATTCAGCCTCCGGTGCCTCGGAATCTTGGATTTTTTTTACAATTTGCCCGCCAAACGATAGTTATTGCATTTTATCATAAACGCGAACTTTACGGCGATGTTAAAAACGTAATCCCGGCTGCAATCCTACTTCAAGAAACAGTCCCGAGTTCTCGTTCGTCTAACAATGGCCCAGGCTATGGAGTTAATAATTGCTTTCATGTGGCAATGGTAACAATATGTGTGTATAACAAATATACTTAGAACGGTTTCACTTGTGGTATTACGGCTCTCTGCAATAAATCATATTCATCTGTTCAACTGCTGCTGAATAACAAGGTATGCGGAGTATATCTGAGTACAACGCGACCGAACTTCGCATCGCTTTTCTGTCAAACAAAAGACAATTACTCATATAATTATCGAGGAGCGAGAAAGACGGCCTCTCCACGCGACTCCTGTCGGCCCCGCCGTCGATTTTTAAAGCTCTCCCCCCCGCAAGTAGAGGAAATTCAAAGAAACCGATTCATTCTATAAAATTGTCAGAGATAGGTTTAAAAATTTATCAATTCTCCCCGTTCGCATTTTAATCCTTCAGATGGAATTAAGCGACTTAACGGTTTTTTTTGTTTTGTTTTTTTGTTAGAGTCCCTCCTCTCCGTTCCGCATCGGGCACTTTATTATATCGTTATACATACTTCATTCCACACATAGAAGGAATTAAAAGGATTATTATTTTGTCCCGAAGCTCGTAAGCTATGCTCGCGAGTTTACGCCACGCTTATCGTCTGACACTATACGTCGGTTTCTTTCAATTCAACTTTTCTCCTGCCGGGCTGTTAATCCCTTAAATCTCCGGCCACCGGGCACACCTGTCTTAGGTGCTCCTTCGATTACGAATAAATCACAAAAGTAATTGTCTGGAAAGCGACGCAGAAGCTTCCGTCGATGCATGGACTTCTTGTAATTAAACACTATACACTTCCTGCTCGTGCCCCCAAAACACGATGTACGGACTTTCGAATGACTACTATTTGCAGTCTACTAGGCGCGCAACGAGAGATACGCAATGTGAATTATCGTTCATTATTAATTTTTGACGAGCATTCGTGTTCTCCTCCCCCCCCCCCTTTTTCTCTCTCTCTCTCTTTCTCAAGAATTGTAAAATTAAGGAACCCGTGGTCCTCTATATACACGCACACGCACACGCGCGCACACACACGCACACGCACACGCACACACTAGTGATTCCCATTTGTTAATCGTTTGCCGTATACCGAGAAATGCGTACGAGAGCGATACACGCGGTATTGCGACGCACGTGCGCGTAAATGCACCACCGCCGATGTTGATTATGTAATTTTGATTGATAAAATCGCCGGATAACACCACGATCGGATCTTCTCGTCCTGATTCATCCGGCATATGAAAATAGTAGCAATAACGTTGCGTAATTAAACATTCCCGAATTAAATATCGCACGTGCGTCCCGATACTTTACCGTCTCTCTCTCTCTCTCTCTCTCTCTCTCTTCTCTCTCTCTCTCTCTCTCTCTCTCTCCCCTTCTCTCTCGCAGCGCATATATTTATTATATTTATAATATGTAGTATAAACATTTGTTCTCGCGCACTTTTAACGCACCACTGTCTCCCAACGCACAGTCACGAGATACGGAAACGCCATCCAACATCCGGTAAATACAACGATCGCAACGTAAAGCTGGGAAAGAGTTCTCGTTTGCGCTCGCATGGACAGTCGAACGAAACTCTAATCAGTCGATGTGTGGTACAAGCGCGTCTGCTCCCGTCCGACAATTGCTTAATAGTATATATAATACGTATAACATTTTGATTAAGTGACACGTTTCGTGTAACGCGTGCAATCTCACGAGGGAAACCGTCTTATCGAGAAAGGATGAAAAACATTGTGGCGTGTCGAAAAGTCGAGCAATCCGTGTTAAAGACCGATTTAGGATCAGTTCGGAAACAGCCGAGGCTGAGGCTTCTACCGCGCGGTGTGTTGTTCGCGGGGAGGAGCCAAAGCGGCGCGCAACGTAAGAGTACAATACGCTCAACGAGAGAATCACCTGAATATTCTCCATCGGATTGGAGAGTCGGATCTAATCTACATTCGGCTCGCGCGAATCTAATCCTTTTCCTCGCGCGTTCGTCATCAAGCGTAGGCTCAATGCGTAAAGTGGAGGCGAGAGCCATGCGAAATAAATCAGTTATTTTTTTTTTTTGGTAACGCGAGTTACAAAAGTTGAATCGCAAAACGTTACGACGAGCGCGTTTCGGCAGAACTTTCCGCTACAACTGTAGCGGAACTTGTTCCGCCTCATTGTTGCTTTCATCTGATGAATCGTCGAACAATATGTCATTCACGAGCCAATCCTCAATATTTTCCATTCTATTCGTTTCAATTAATTGGTAAACGCTATACTCTTACAATTAAAATACACTTCTAAGCGAGCTAATGTAAATATGGCGCCCCTACAATTGTAGCGAAAAGCTGTAGCGCTTACGGTAGCAGTGTCTTGCCGGAACGCGCTCGATCGCATTTGCATTCGGAATGATCGAAAGGAAACGCGTAAACGCCGAGGGGAAAAAAAAAACTCTTGGTTTCTGATAACGCGAGGATGTATGTGCATTGTAATTTCTAATACGCCTCGCTCTCTGCACAAAAATGCAAAGAGAGATGCCTATAGATCGGTTGAAGCGGAGGCGCCGCGCTGTGATCTCGCCGATAAAATTGTTTCCGGCTTGCTCGAAAACCATCTTTTGGGATTGTCACTTCTTTGCATTGTCTTATCGATACGTCGGAACGACTTGAAAACGGTCATTAAAATGTAAATATTATTACTGTTATTATTATAATATTATTAATATTATTACTATATTATTATTATTCTCTCTCTATAAGTCACACTGAATTACGTATTCTTCGGTAGAGCGTGGAAGATGCCTGCAATGTTCGGAGCACCTGTGCGATAATCTATATATATATTAATATGTATATTTATATATATATATGCATACCTGTGTGTGTAATAATTGTAGCGATATTTCGAACGTAAAGAAAGTTTTACCGCGACCCTTGCCATCTAATTTCCGCTTGGCGTCGTTAAGTTCCTGAATGTACGTATATATAGATATTTGATTGCCGTGACACGTCAGCTCGTTTTCACCTATGCGAATTGGACGTGGTGAGATTTCACTTGTTTGCTCGTTAATTGTCGCTCGTCCGGAATTTTTTTTTTGTTTTTTTTGCGTACCGACTCCGCGACCGTCGCGCGGGTCGGACAACTACGTTCGTGAGATCTTATGGCACACCGCTACGTATTAATCGATTGATCACATTTCTTTGTCCCGTACATACATATACTCTCTGTAATCGTTACAAAATTATCTACATACGTCGTATCTAGCTTTGCGTATACCAAACGAGCGTTCGTATGTCGCGAGTCGTGAGAATCGGCGGAGAAGCGTTTGTACGGACTCGTCAAGGAGAAACAAAAGGACGTCCGATCTCGTCGAAAGTAAGGTGGCTCGTGATGTCGAAGACGTTTTAAAGAATCGGTCGGGCTCGCCTCGGTCAAAGAGACCTCGGCGAGTCAACGGTCGCGATTTTCGCGCGTTGAAATTTTGAGAGAGAAGAGATACCTCGGGTACACAACGCGAGCTTTGATTCTCGCTCATTGTCAGTGTGATAATTCACTTTATTTCACGCTCCGACGCACGCGCCGTTAACGCTCGATTATCGTATACACGTATAATTATCGAATTGATTAACTGTCGTGATCCCGAAGGCGCCTGGCGTACCTAGCCGAATCAAATGACAGATCCAAGGGTATCGCAGAGGAATACATGCATAACTGATGTGTGTAATACGCGGAATATGCAGCAATCATAGTGGATGCACTCTCGGAATACCCGATATCCGTATACCTTCGTCGTGGCGCGAGGATGAGTTTTAAAGAAACATTTATCTTTTAACAAAAATAACAATCCCGGCTGCGCGCTCGGTTGCACATTTTTTTTTTGCAGACCAGCTAGCCAAAGACATTGCCTATGCAAGCAAGCAAACTTATGAATCACTCTGTAGTACGTCGTTACTCTCCTACCACATCTCTTCCCCGGCTACTCTCTCGCCGCTACCTATCTGCCCCACCAGGGCCTTTCTCAGGGGTCCTGCACCTCCTCTCAGGTTTATTTCCACTCCTCGAGGAGGCAGCCCCTCCTCGGGCTACCGGCACGGCACACAAAAACGGTCGGACTCCGATTCGAAGGTCGGCGAGTGCTTCATTGGCGTAGCAGGTAGCTACGGCGATTTAAAGAAAAATAATAATAAAAAAGGGGATACGTTTTTAAACAGGTAAACAGTCGGACGGGCTTCGATGCACAAATGCGCGACGCGTCGCGCCGGCGTAACCCGCAAAAACAAAGCGCAGCGGTGGTCCACTTGCATCGTCAGCCATGTCAATCTTTTGTAAAATTGAAATCTGAATGATTGTGTTTTCTGAAATATACAACAAATATCGAGGAAAATTTCTCTCTCTCTCTCTCGCCTCGCGGGAAATATTATAATGGTGCATAATTACGATCCAGTATAACGCAATCAGGAGCTAAAAGCAGGTTGAATGCAAGTGTGATATTCTTCTAAATCCGTGTGGATCTCAGCTCTTTAAAGAATTGGAAAAAAAATTCATTAAAAATCTCACTCTCTCGGGCCTCTCTAGCCCGCGTGCCTTTGACCGAAGGCTCCGGGGAGATCGGAAATCTACGATACGCGAATCCGCCGATCAATTCATCAAACTGTCACCGAGGCGTTTTTCCACGCACGATGGATGCGTGTCCGGGAACGTTTCGACAATTATTAAATCCAAGAGACACGGCGCGCTGTCGATCGCGGAGCCATACGTCCGCGTCGAATTACAACGCGGCCCGATAAACGTCGCGTTAAATTTGCAATAATGTTGCGTACAACGCAGCCCCGTCCCGGGACACAATGCGCCAATTGTTTACGCCCTGACAAACAACAGCGGCCCCGGCGGGGCGCGACAAAGGAACGGCGGGCCGCGCTCGATTAAAATAATAGCGCGCCGGCGGGCGCGATGCGTCGCGGTGTCAATTTTCGCGTCGTCCCGCGCCGCGAACTTCGAGATACGGTAAAACGCGCGTAACGGGGAGTAATAAAACGATTAACGTTTGCGGCGCGTTTCGCCGGGCGAGCGATTAACCTGTTGCTGTTGGTTTATTCATCCCGTCCGGAATTGGGTGAGACGACGAAACTACAGCGACCTAGCGAACTAATCTACTAGTATGCAAACGCCGCCGCCAGCGAGAGTCCTTTGCATAGCAGTCCTTCGGCGTTGCCCGGCCCCGGCCCCGCCGACTTGTAATAACAGCTAGACGGTAGTAATCGCCGCCTCACGCACACAACATTCCGCCAAGACGCAGGTTACACAGATCGCCCGACAATCGCTAAGCTGGTGATAACGCGGCGCGGCGTCTGATCCCTTATTCCGCGACTTCTCCCGCCCGACTCTTCGTTTCCTCAATGAGTATTTGTCACCAGTCTTCGTAAGCACAACTTTCCATTTCCGTCAATTCTGTCCCGTTTCCCAAAATTCATTTCAATTGTAGCACCGTAGTTTTACCGGTCATGAGAGCGAGGGCTCTCGTCCGTTTTGAGATGACTGACTTTTTAACAAGTAGCTGCCAAGTTACTAAAATAGAAAATCGGGCTAGAAAAATTAATAGATGAAAACACTTATTTTGACATATTGTCGCAAAAGGTGAGAAAAAAAGAATTTGCTCCGTGATACTTGCATCCTTATCGCATGATAACAATAGTTTTGGAGAAAAACAAAAATGGAAGCACATCGTTTACGTTACTTTAAAGTGAAAGTTTTAAACAACAGGCCAATTGCAGCGTTAATATTATCTAAATAGTCAGATCGGAGTTGTCATTGTGCCTGTATTGGCATGTTCATGGGTCTCTTCAGTCAAATCCATGTAAAACCGACACTTTTTTGGTTGTAGAATGGAAGCCCTCAATTGTTGGCGACACGTTTCTGTGCAAGAGAAAAACTTCTCAATCCCCCCCCTTTTTTTTAGGAAAAGGTCCAGATCAATAATCGTGTCTAAACCGAAACTTGATGAAACAACGGCAATCGTTGAGTCCAACATTAGCGAGCCAAGACTCACCGCGAGCTGATTAACCTTCGACCGAACGGCTCAAGAGTGGTGCGCGCGAGGAGACGTCAAAGGGAGCGGACGCGCGAATCCGGGCAGCCTGATCCCGGCGAATTTCGTCGTGCTTGTTTAGATTTCTCCGTTATGTGTTGCATAATCCCCCGTGACCGGGTCCCGGGGTGGAGCAACAAGAAAAGGGGGAAAAGAAAGAATGAAGCTACGGAAGAACCGCGAGGGGGACCGTGGACGGAGGGCGAGGGAGGGACAAGAAAGAAAAACAAAGTTCGCGGAGAGCAGGAAGTGGCTCGCGTAAAAAGAAAAGCCCCGGTAGCTCGTCCGCGAGCGAAGAGAGCGGAGTGGAGTAGTAGGCCAAGTGGCAGGAACTTCCCCGGAGCCGCACGCGCGATTCTCTTCCGCGAGACCAAGAGAAAGAGAAAGAAAGGGGGAGAGAGAGAGAGAGAGAGGGAGAGAGGGAGAGAAGGAAAGGGGAAGGAGGGAAAGAGGTATCTTTTATTTCGTTCGAGGGAGTAACTGTCAGCCGGTATTTCGCGGAGGCAAAATAAAGTATAAAGGGTGCGCACCGGTGCACCGTGAGGTGTATACGAACCGCACGAGACGACGGTGCAGCGAGAGAGCGACGGCGGGACCTCTCGATATCCCTCCGATCAGTAACGGATTCAGCGTGTACGGGGCCCCGAAGCGCGGGAGATTGGCCGGCGAAACGAGTCCGCGAGTGGATCTTTATTAATTCACAATCACTGTGTCGTCGCTGTAATCGCTGTAATCAACGATGAACGTAAAAACACGCGATGTTACGAGGTAATTGTGAGTAGTGCAGGAAAGGAAAGACGTATAGAATCTGGAAGAGACGCGAAAAATGTCGAACGCGTATATCGTATTTTTTTTATAAGATTTTTTTACGGAAATCCGTTTGTTGGTAATCTAGTTTTTTTTTATTCTGCAAAACAAACAGAGCTCCCGTGGCATGGGACTTGAAACGTGCGCCCTGTGCCCCTATCAGGAGGTTCCGCCACCAATTTTGATCGTCTCGACCGCTTCTTCCTTCCTTTCCGCTCCTTTGCATCTCGCGTTTCTCTTTCCCTCTTTCTCTTCTTCTTTCTCTCTGCAGTTCTTCGGCTTGTTTCTCTCTCTCTCTCTTTCTCTCTCTCGCGATTCGTCCCTCTTTCCTCTCCCTATCCCACGATACTCGCAGACGCTTCTGGCAGACGAAACGCGTTTTGTTCTCAACTTCCTCGATCGCGCCTTCCGGCCCGTGCGCAAATTCGCGAGACTCGCAACATCGCATTCGGTTTGCATTCGTATGTACTGACTGTTGATTCTCGTAGATGTAGTGGAGGGACGATTACTGTTGAACACATGCCGCATTTAAGGTTCTGCGATTCTGCGAATCTCCGGATCTTGGCGTTCAAGTGGCTATTCATGTTCCGGGACCAGCACCTTTCTCAGACATATATTCATCGCCGGATATTCAGCTGGAAGCAACTTCTCTCGCGAAAGATTCGGGTCGAACTGTTGAGATTTCGAACTGAGCCTCTTTATCGTTATCTCCGAAAGAGACAGATAGCGCAATCATTTGCGCGACGGTCGACGCCGCGTGTTGCGTACGGTTCAACGATGCGCCGCAGATGCAATCGCGCATCGGAATGTTTTTTTCGAAGATCCTTCGCTCGTTCTTCGTTGAAGAGGAATTTCGTTCACGTGGCTGCGAGGGCCGCGTGGGGAGAGAGAAGTCCAGAGAAAGAGAGAGCCGCGAGGTAGGGCTCTCTCTCTCCTCTGTCGTGGCCGCGCCACGCTCTCGTAAGAGCCGTCGCGACGGTCGTCGTGCCAAGTTCATGAACCTTGAACCCCGCTTTTGCCCGCCGACTCGTTTCGAGAGATGCCCGCGTGGCTGGCGATCCGTCGGTGATTAGGTTTTCGGCCAACTAACGCCGTTCCCCAACCACCGGCTCGCCTGCGCCTGGACGTCCTGGTCGCGCACAGAGCCCTAAACGTTACCAGTGAGATACGTCCAATCTACGAGAACAAAGACCGTAGTTGCGCCTTCACTTTGGGATTATTCAGTTAAATAGCTAAGCATATTCATCTGTGAAGTCCAGATGTGAAAGGGAACACGCGCACCGAGTGCACATTAAGCCCTGCTTCCAGTCGATTCTTATATTTACACATCATCTTAAATACCTCTTGCAATATTGCTTATCCAGAAAAATGGTCTGTACAACGGATTTGCACGGATCATTTTTTGACCAAATACTCGGAACATGTATTTAAGCCAAAGTTAAATGTAAGAACTGACTACAAACGAGCCTTAGTGTGCACTCAGTGCGCACTAGTGCAAGCAACCGAATTCGCTGTTAGAGACCTGGGCAGATTCCGACATATCGCTATCTCGATGGGCAGAGGGATCGTGGTCTCGGTGCGCTTTTGGAGTACGTTCGCTTACTTGACCTACGTAACGCCACTCGCGTCCACCTGCACGTCTCGCTTCGCGACGCAGCTACGTCAAGAAGAAGCGCGACGCAGTGGCCTCGAGAAACACAAGAACGCCGCGAAAACAATGATGTAAGATACGAGGAAAGCTTTATCTCGGTTTGACTCGGCTGCACGGCGCAACACCCGCCTCTTCATCTCCTATACACGTCGTTGGCCGCCGAGTTTCCTCTCCCGCTAAAAAATTAGACGTCGTTAAGCCACGCCGTATTTTTTCCTCCTGCCCATTTCTCTCTATCCTCCGACCTTAAGGTAGGGGCGACAGACTGTCCCAGTTGCCGGTGCTATCTCGTGTACACGACCACCCCTTTCTCCCCGTAAAAATACCGCTCCTGCGTCTTCGTCGTTCGCGGCGTCACCGATCCGACCGGTAGACCCCCGACGAGACCGCGAGATTGAGAAACGCTGGTCGTGGGGAACGAGACGGGCCGCCTCAAGGCCGCGCCGTGGTCCCACTCCCCCGCCAACCACCAAGTCCGAGTCAAGGGCGTTTCTCCCACCGCACGGCACCGAGTTATGAGCGGCCGGGGGGACCCGAGAGAGGATCTCGTCTCTCTCCTTCGCGATATCCCCCTAGCTCCCCCCCCCCCTAGCCTGGCGCGCCTCTTCTCCTCATCCATCGCGGTTCTGCCCCCCCGTCTCACTTTCGCCTCGCGTGGTCCATATAACGAAACGCATAATTCTCGCTCTCTCTCTCTCTCTCTCCCTCCGTTCCTCTTCTCTCGCTGTCCCCCTCGCTCCCGCCTGTATTTTCGCGCGGCGGCGAGATGACGACCGAGAGTCTCGACTTTAACTACGCCAACTTCGTATTGTCATTGTACGGAATGCCTTTTAAGAACGTCCTCGTGATTCGACGCGCGCGGTTTATCGCCCAGGCGATTCGAATCGCCGTAATCTCGGTGAGGTCAGGTATTTCGGTGTCGCGCCGGGCAGCCTAGGTTCTGGAAGGTGACTCTCTATACAGATTGGATGCCCGCTATGAAAACGAAATAACCGATGTAAGGTACACTTCTTGGTATTCGCGGTAGAATAAACTCACCGGATTTCAACGCGGAACGATAAAATTCGTAATCCAATCTTGCCGCGAGAACGTCGACTTCAAATTGATCAAAGGTTTCCAATTCAATTGGGTTTAATTCAGTTATCCACAGAGGCTCCGTTCCGAATGCATTTCCGAAAGAATTTTAACGACTAGCCGTAAACGATGGTAAATGACAATTTCCGACTAGAATGTTGATAAAAAAGGTCTCCCTTTCTCTCTCTCTCTCTCCTTAAGACCGCGGCCGCTTCGCGCGGAACCCTCGGTGCTCCAGATCGCGTTAATTCTACGCGCGATAGCGTGCATTTTTCTTTAAAAACGACTCGATTGGCTCGCGAGATCGATCCAAGGGGTTTCAGGATAAACGGGATTTCCTGCGAGATGAAAACTATTATCTACCTCGCCGCGACGCGTTACACCGAGTGGCTCGATCGGAAGTTCTACGGCGCATAATAATTTCCTCTCGTTCCCGTCGAGCCGGGGCACGGACGCTCAAAACAGTCGGAGTCATACTTCATGATCGCTGATATCGCCTCTTCGCCGTGCCGCCGGCTGGATTCTCCTCTCTCCTCTCCCCCTCTCCCCCCCTCTCTCTCTCTCTCTCTCTCTTCTCCGGTCAACATTCTTCATCTCTGCCGAGTCCCAACGGGTTTTCGGGCATGCATGATGATCCATCATTCTTCGCACCGTTCCGATACCCGGCTGCTCCTTGTCCTTCGGCTCCGCTTACTCGCTTGCGTTTCGCGGCACGACGCGGCACAGACCGTGCACCGAGCTGCAACTCGCGTTGCTTCCCATCTCGCAATCCGCTGTACAATTGTTCGCGGGTCACATACCTTATCTGAAAAGCGTTCGTCCCACCCGGCTTCGAACCGGACAAGAGTCAATTGAGAACTTTTTCCATCGCTTTTAAATGGACTCGTTCTTTCAATTTGACGAATTATTACACAAATGTCCTGCACCCTCGCCGCTCCTTTTTCAGTTGCACCGAAGAAGACCCGAATTGGATTGAAACGTTTAAACATTTTTTGACGGTAGATGGTCTCCCAATCCGGCGCTTTGGCTCGCATCGGTCCATTCCCTTTTTGTTAACTGAGCACGTTGCGAACGACAAATTTTTAATCGTCAATTTTCTTTCTTACGAAACGTGCTCTCTGACGTTAATAGATACGATCAGAAGGGGACACATACGTACTTCGAACAAAGAAACTTAGTTCTCTCTGGCAATAATTTCACTGCTATGAGGTTGTAGAACGGAAGCCCTCAATTGTTTGCGACACGTGTTTCTGTGTAACAGAAGTTTCTCAATCCCCTTTTTTTTAGGAAAAGGTCTAGATCAATAATCGTATCTAAAACGAAACTTGATAAAACAACGACGATCATTAAGTCAAACATTAACGAGCCAAGACTCACCGCGAGCTGATTAACTTTCGACTGAACGATTCAAGAGTGTTGCGCGCGAGAGACATCAAACAGAGCTACTCCCTAGCGTATGCTGGCCTCATTTGGTATATATTTATTGTAGAATTCTTGTATCAAGCGAATATTGTCGTCGAGTATACCAAAAATTAGTAAAATCTTTAATTTCGTTTTCGTTTTTTATATAAAGTCAATCAGCTTTAATTCCGCAAAAGAGTTTTGCACTTCTATAGAAGTAATATAAAGCCAATTAAAAGATTACTTCTAACAAAGAATGTTGATAAAACAGACGGCTTTAGGATTCCCTTTTAACATTTCGCAATAACAGATACGTGTGTACGAACGAGCTTGCATGCTCGAAAATAATTTAGAGGCCCGATGGCTAATTCGCGAATAAATTTGGGAGCTTCTCTTGGTACAGTTGACGTTTACGGGTTTCCAGCTCAGTGCTATTAAAAGTTGGGTCTGCAACGAGAGTAGACTTAATTGGTTCCCCTTGTACGTGCAACAAAGCGGCCCCGAAAACAGCGTATATCATTCGCGTTGCTGAAAAATAAATCTACCGTCTCACCCGGCGGCGATGAATAAAATATGTATCAGAGTGAGGTGCTCCTTTATTATCGCGTTCTTTTTTTTTTAAATATAATTTTCGGTGCACGCGTTCTTGCATCACACGCTCCGCGACCACCGCGGGCACCGCCGCGATGCGGGGCTTCATTCAAGGACACAATATTCAGAAACCGAAAGTGCGATCACGCGAAAATCTAACGTCTCGCCGAACCGGTCTAACCGGATTCGGCGTGTACGCGGCTGGTTAAGATGGTACGCCGATCGGTGAGCCGCGTAAACTCGTTCCTCGTCATTTTTGGCAATAACTACATTAGCTGCTTGGCCGAGATGCGAGCGTGAATCAAATTGCCGTCGCCGTGATTCCCGCCGTCAGTGCCGTGTCATCAGGCCGACGTTTCTGTGCCTCGTATTAAAGAGCCCGGCGATTTAGCGTCGAAGATGAGCGGTGGAACAGCGATCGTGATAAGAAGCGATAGCGCATGGACGTCGGTACGTCGGCAACAACGCGCGTTAACATTTCGTTAATATCGTACGAATTGCTCTCTCTCTCTCTCTCTTGCCTTGGAAATGTACCTCGTCGGAGATTGATACTCGAATCGCGGTTAATTTCCCCCTCGTGTGTGCAATTATCCTCCGTAATTATTCGCGGCGCGCGCGCGTGATTCTTTCAAAGTCGCTCGTCGCGTAATTTTCCTAAATTGCTCGATTTGTTTGCCGTTAAAAGGCAAAGTCGCGCGTAGCTCCGACACTTTTCACTTCGCCTTTCCTTTGATAGCGCGAGCTCTCTTGGCTATCTCAATTTGATCTTTTTACAGTCCTCGTATGGGCGGGATTCACTTGTGCCGCGGCTGTGGTCGTGAAGTTGGAAAGTCAAGTGCAGTCGGGCAGCTTCTACGCAGAGAGACGACAGAGTTTCTCAAACACAGCGCGCGGCTTTCTCTCTCTGCACTCCTCTCTCGTTCTCCCCTCCCCCTCCTCTCTCTCTCTCTCTCTCTCTCTCTTTCCGTCTCGTGTGTTTATAGGCCGCTCAAACTTTTGCATCGATCGAACGTATTATAGCTTAACAGTTCTCCAGACTGAAGCACGCTTCAGATGATCGCCTCTCGCTTCCTTTCGAGTAACTACTTAAACGCTCCGTTTTCGCTGCCGTGCAAGAAGAGTAATGCAAAAAGTAACCGACAAAAGTGACGACGTTATTCCCTGCACTGACGAACGAGCCGAATTTACATATCGCGTCTCTTCCTCTCGCTCGTCCGCAGATACACACGGAAACCTCTCGGTCTTCCGGGGATAATGGACGGCGCATTGTCGTATTTGCATGTTTACGGTTTAACAAGTGAAACTGGATACCCTGGGAACGGATCGTACCTCTTTCGTCGAATATTAGTAAATTTTAAGCATTCGATAATCGATTTACGTCACGCTTGTTCGCGCGGCTGTAATTCAATTGTGAAGAAAATTGATTTGCGACTCTCGCTATCTTCGCCTCTGGCGCTGGTCAAAACGAGAACCACTGGGCAGGTCGTGCCTCGCGCGAACGAGAGCAAGTGGCTTCTGTGCCCGCATCAACGAGATTTTAACGTACGATTCTGCTGGATTCTGATGAAGTTTAGCGGATAAGAACGTGCGCGTACAGATGCGTACGTCATAAGCGGCGCTCTGTAAAATTCGCTGCAAATAATCCAAATCAAGGTTGCCGCGGACAAGTGCAGTTCTGACAAGCAGCCGTGATCTGACGTGCCCGTGCAAAACTGGTTGCACCGCGCGCGAGAGACGGACTGTTTCCGACGGTTGGTTGGTTGGTTGGTCGGTCGGTCGGTCGGTCTCTCAAATTTACGACCACGCTTGAAATTTATTCTCCTCGCGTCGTAGACCCGATAAAGCCGATCCCGAAATCGCGCCGTTAAAATTTCGCGACGCTGAGGCTGGAAGCTTCAGCGGAGAATGCGATAAAAATTCTCGATAGTTTTCAGTCGCTCGGACCGAAGTTTTGACCACGTTAGACAAGATACTAATCCAGTTGTTAATACGGGATTAAATTTTGTCATTCGCGCAAGACGAATCTTGGAGATGTGCAGGTAGCACAATTTACAAGTATTAAGTGTTTGCATTTTAAGATTATACTTGAGACTTACAACCTGACGCGAGAGAGAGAGAAATATCATCGTTGATCACCGATTTGTCCGTAAAAACAACAGAAGGGCAGAAATTGTAAGAACCCAAACGAAGAAATTGGACAATTTAAAGTAAACGTGTGCAAGAAGCGAGGAGAAAACAACATAACTGCCAGCTGAAACAAAGTAATAATTATATAGCAGCGCTGTTTACCGAGACATTGTGTTTTTCATTGCGCTACTTTCTAATTGACGGCGAAATGCCAAAGAAACCGAAAGTGCGTTCAAGTTATGCAAGTTTGAAGCTGGGTCGGTGCACTTTTATATCGAAACTCTTTGATCTTCAGCTCTCTTTAGTTCTGTGTCCTTAGCTCATTTTTCCAAAAATATACTGCTATTCTATAAAATTCTTTTATGTTAAGATGTAGAATATGTAGGATAAGTTAGAATAAGTTTACGTATAAGTTTGAATGCAAGAAGATTGTAACCCTAAGAGGAAGAATAAAGCTAATTCTAGTTCTATAAAATGCTTTTACACTGTCGTGTACGTATCTCTGGAAAGCGTTTATCGAGATAAAAATTATACTGCAAAATTTGGAACAATTCCCACGAATAAATTGACGTGTCTCGGTAAACACCGCGAGGATGATTTAACGGAAAGTAACGAAGGTTGCGTTGGAAGACGTGCGCTGTGTTCTGGTATTATTTGTATATTTTATTTGTATAAAAAAGGTGAAAAAAAATGAAAAACAGAACACGCTCGGGGCATGGACGCGGGACCGTTTCGTGACGAACAGCTACACTTGTTGATTAATATAATATATACGCGCGTATGCAATATGTATACATGTACATATTTTCTATATATATATATATATATGTTTAACGAAGTTGGTGAATCGCGAACGGGGATGTGCACGGTAGAAACGGGACAGGAAGCTGCGTCGGAGAGAAATAAGTCGGGGGAGGAGAGGGAAGAGCGAAGGAAAGGAGAACAAAGGATACGATATACACGGTGATATATCTTTGGGAACATTGTCGGTTCGAACGGAATCGGACCCGCGCCGCCGAGAGACACTCGTCAGTCACAAAATATATGAGACGAATTGATTTCTTTCACTCTTCCCACTCCCTAAATTACTATTAGGAACCTGGTTCCGCCGTAACACGTTGCAGCGAAAACTCTGCGCCCAAGATCCAGCCGAGTTAACTCGTCGCGCCAGAACTCGCGGTTCTCTGAATTTAACGTAATCTCGCAATTACGAAAGCATATATAGCAAATTTACGGGAAACGGGCGCGTCGCTGCGTATCGCAAACGGAAATCGAGTTAAATCGGCTGTTACAAAAGATAAAACGAAAAAAAGCGTTGTAATTAACAATACCTACTCCGAAGACCTTTTGACAAATTGAGTATTTCGGTAACACAGATCTCTGCCGTCAAACGCGAAAACTTAACTTACGTAACTTAAAGATAGAAGGGCAACGAAAACAAACGAAACGGAAGACGCTTTTAACAAAATATATTTACGTGGTGTTATAAAATATATGGTTTCGCGCACGCAGAAAGCATTTCATTTCGCTGCGCACTATTCATAGTTTCCCCTAATGGCTGCTGCTTAATGGCTGATATTTCCACGGAGAACATCGTTGTCTCTAAAGAGCCTCGCCGAAAACGTAACATCATTCTCAACAATTTATCGTACCGTCAAACATGAATCAAGAGGTATACCACCGGCAATATAATTAGGGAAGTTGCGCCGCGAATAAATTTGCATGCTAAACGACGAAAAACGAGGTAAGGTCGATCTTGGCGCAGTATTTCGCTGCTCGCGTATATACTTGTAAATAATGGTATATGCATCACCCCGGCGCTTGGCGCGTCGCGTGATCTCTGTTTCTTTTACAATTGTGATCGGGCGAGTCTGTATACGTACGTGTACATATATAAAATCTACATAAATAAGACACGAGCTACACATCTGCGTTGAAAACGTCGCCCAAACGCCCCGCCGATTTCTTCTCGATATCTTTTCCGTTTTAGAAATTAATTGACCCTCGTTCGAATTGCACGTTGTATATAAAAACTGAACCGAGCGAAACAGAAATCGGGGGGGGGGAGGAGTGCAAATCTACAATTTTTAAGGCAACAGAGAATAGAACTTGAAACCGGGGGGGACGAAGGATATCGTAAAATTCGTCGTCGACGAAAGTGCATTTCCATCACTTCTCTCGGATTCGTTTTTCTCTCTTTGCGGGGAAGCAATTTTCGTATTACGGGATAAGGCAAGTTTTCGGTGTTAACGGACCTACGTGAGCACGCAACGTAACAATTTGCGGCTCGTAACTGGACATATATGGTGCACGTACAATGCTGCACGCGCTAAACGGCGCCATTTAATATTTGCAAATTCGCGTGCTTTCCTCTCAACGTGTTCAACGCATCACGGCACGATCCTAAGTATACTTATGCACATCTGTGAAACGTATTGCACCTGCGTCGGCGTTCGCATTCGAGGGCTTTTCTTCCTTTCTTTTTCTTTTAAAGCTAAATTTTGAAAGCGAGATCTTATGTATACGAGGGAACGTATGCGGGCACACCCGTTTGTATTTCTTTCGCGCGCATCGCGTTCCTCTCCCGTCCGCATAAATTAACGTTCTCGGAGGTTCGTCTCTCTTTCTCTCTCTCCCTCTCTCCCTCCCCCCTCTCTCTCTCCTGCAAAAAATCGGCCGATTGAAAGAAATGGCCCGAAAGTCGTCCTACAAAATTCACTTTCTAATCCTCAAGGATAAAAAGGGTTTAAGATTAGGAAAGTTTCGATTTCTTTCTGCGTTTCTATTATTAACGCCACTTGGTATTCCGTACGAGTGATACAAAATAAATCTTTCGAAACCGTTGGCTGCGCCAACGTTGCGTAAAACTAAATAAATTCAGTAAATTTGTTCTCCACCTACACAACATAAACGAGACTACAGTTAAAAAAAAAACAATTAGCAGGTCTCGTCTCTTTTTGTAAAACGAAGGAATAATCGGGTATTTAATCGTGAAATAAAATGAAAGAATATTCAGGACAGCATATCTTAATTTTGATTAAAGGATTAAGTTAATCCTTTTTAAAAGAATTGAAGAGGAAGAACGGAAAGGGCTTCAACATCAGTTTTAAACCCTGACGCGAAGGACAGAAATATGCATTTTATAGAACGAGTTCCATCGGTTTTCTTCTAATCCATCCGCTTTTTTTTGCGGAGCTGCTGAAAACAAAATGAGTACGAATGATTATGTACGGAACGTCGGATGCGCCACCCTGTCGGCGGGGCACGGCCCGTTTGAGGGCACGTGCCCTGAGTCTTACGAGGGGAAAGAGAAAACAATAATTTACATATATATATATCATTAGGTAATATTTTATATATATATATATATATAAAGCTTAAATCTAATCTATGTTGAGCATTCGGTGAACGACGAGAGTGACGCAGCCTGTAATAAGCGCGTTGCCTCTTTTCCTACACGTCTTTGAAAGCGTCCGACTATAAAAAGGGAAAACAAAAAAAAAGGAGAAAGAATAACCGAAAAGAAACAAGATCGCTTGTTCTGTCGTTTACGTATACGGATACACGATCGCGCGTTTACCGCGGAATTCGAGGCGAGCTGTGTAAATCTTGAAATTTGTTCGCGCAGCCTACGTCGTCGCAACACGGACGCGCAAGAAGAACCGGCGGAGTCAATTGTTTTTTTTTTAATGACAAACAAGATCGAATAAATATCTTGGAATCCACGAAGGTTCGTTGTTAGACTAGACACAAGGATTACAACATCGAAATGTCTAGTCTCCAAGATCGACCAACTGGACCCGCGACGTTTCTATTGCGCATCCACAAAAGCGACGAGTGATGAACAAAAAAAAAAAGATAAACGCTGGCATCGAGGTGATAGACGAGGGTCGTTATTGCAAAATAGTAAATCGATCGACAGACGCTGCGACGGTGATTCCCGTCCGTCTTTCCGCGATTCGAAGGAGACAAGAGACGACGGGGAAAGAGAGTGCGGCGTTCGCGAGGCAATCGCCGATATCCAACTTCGAGAAAGCTGGCTGACGTGTAATTCCGTAGGATCAAATGAAATTAAGCGGATGTTGCATGTCGTTAGCGGTCATTATCACAGTACATGGCCGATTCTACTTAATAAGTAGCCTTGCTCTCTCTCTCTCTCTCTCCCTCTTATCTCTCTTTTTCCTTTTCTCTCGTCGATCGAAATGGCACCGCGCACCTTCCGACATCGTCGTCTAATCACCCGAACCAGTTTCGCTCGCAGGCACGAGCGGGATGATGATTTTTCGTGGTCTGAAGCTAATAACATTTCGAGAACCGAAGCGAAAAAGACGTATCTCGCATTTCTCTTTTTTTTCTTCCGAAAAATAAACGTACACTCGTACAACCTATTTCAGCAGTTTTCCTCCGAATGGTCTCAAGTCGCATTTAGTCTATCTCATATAAATTCATCCCTGCTCGCAACAGCTCGCCACGAAGTCCTGCGGTCTCGTGCGTATGCGGAACTTAAAGTACGAAGTAACGTCCCTGTCATTCGGCCAGAAAACAACTCTGGACCTCCCCCTCCTCTCTGCAAAGTACATCTTGCAATATGTATATAAAATATTTATATATATAATATATATATAAAAGAGATTAAAAAAACACCAATCCGACATCGCTTCTTGTTCGTTCGCGACACTCGAATATACGTATTGTTATATCACACGGCGGATTTTGTGACTGCGAGATTAGAATATAATAAGCATAAGCACTAATAGTCGACTAATATCAATAGTAGCATATAAAAAAAAAGAGACTTCTTGTCGGATATGAAAACAGAGTGAGAGAAGTTCGTACAGTCGATACAGCGTAATAAAAACAAAGGTGATTAAAACTCTGTGACGGTACTAAAAGAAATGCACCATACGCAATATCTCTCTTGTATAAAACTTAATAATTAATAATAATATAATTATATATATAATAGTAATAATTAATAATAATAATAAAATAATAGTAATAAGACATAATGATACAATTATATCGAGTACTTCGTAATAATAATAATAATAATAATAATAATAATAATAATAATATAAAGAAAACAAATCTGTTTTATCTACACATTGTCTACAACAGTTATTATTTTTCTCGTACTTCGCATTTTTCGGTTTATGCGATCCTCAATGCGATAAAACCCAATTCGCTTCTCGATACAAGTTTTGACTCATTAGAGAGAAAGATCACGTCGGGAAATGTGTATGCGTGTCTCTCCCTCTTCTCCTCTCTCTCTCTCTCTTTTTTTTCTCTAAGCTTGGCCCGTTATGTTAATATGTTTATATATGTACCTTTGTGTAATCGGTTATTTTCGTTATCACGGATTCCTTTAAAGTACAATCGGCCGTGCGCATGAATAAGTCCGAAATGTTGTCAACGTGCTCCCTTTTCCCTTTATTGCGGTTTCTCGACTTTTTCAAGAAAAATTCCCTACCTCGCGCTGCTCCTTTCAGCAGTGCCGCACGGTTCGCGCGCAATGTTCCCCGCGGCGAGTTTTGCCGATCGAATTGCACGGGACCGTCGTTGAGACCTTCCATTTGACATAAATTGGGCCGAAGGAGAAGTGCATACAAGAGCCGGCTACTAATTATTACAAATTATAGAAAGCTTTGAGCAAAAACTTTTGACAAAATAAATAAATTTTATTTTAATCGTTTAATTTTAAATTTCTCGCGTGTTGCGAATCATTTTCTATCGCGAGTATCATTGTACGCCGTGCACTCGTTAACAAGCCATAAGTTGAGTTTTCAATCTTTTTTTCTGTCTTATAGAGAGGTAAAATGTAAAAAATTAATTTTAATGGCCAAAATATACACTGTATTAAAATTGAATTTAAAATTGTTGAGAAATCTTAAACTAATTGTCCTGGGAAATAAAAAAAGAAAATGTAATGTAAAAAAGTTTCATGACTGCGTTATCTGCAAGATAGTTCCAGTTCTCATTCAGATGTCTACTTGTTTTTGTAATAATGTAAATCACTAATATGTTATTCGTGAAAGACGAGGAACATATCTCGGACACTGACATTTATCGAAAAAATATTTTGTCTTTGATAACGAGCGAAACATGTAAATAAGAACAGATGTTCGCAGCGAAATTGATTAACTATCGAGATGAATCCCCAATTGAGAAATGATTATAGCGCGGTCAGTAAAAGAATGAAAAAGAGATGAAACAGCTACTTTTTTCAATCACATTCTTGTCGACAAGAACCAAAGTTCCCTAGAGAGATGTACATATGCTGGTGTTTCGATGTCTATGTAAATGATTACTGTAATTTTTAATGAATATTGAGCACCTTTAATGATACTTGAAATACGGTAAAAGTTAAAGTCTCACGCTTGATGCGTACAAAACAATTATATTTCGTGACAATTAAAGAGCTCGCGGAGCAAGAATAAAACGGTCCATAATCCGCAAGTTTTTCTTCAAGTGCGACTACTTCGTATTTAAAGTAGACTCGTGAATCGTATACTTATTCGAGTTTCTTAAACTCACGTTATCGCCCACCGGGCTTGGTACGACTTTACCGTTCACCGTATCCAAAGTGCTATTGCAAAATCGCTTCTACGGAACGTAACGAGGATATCTCATATTTTTGTTGCAGACGCATGTGTACGAAGGCATACGGATCGATGTTTCGAGTATGACCCAAGTTAGATGAGTGTTAATGTCTAACAAGCTTGCTCGTGCTTTCCTTCTTTTCGCCACGAGAACGACAAAGATATCCTAGAAAGGGCACGTAGGTAAGTGTTAAAATTATCTCAACGTTAATAATAATACTCATAAATATTACGAACGGCCACCGGAAGAGACCCCGCCATTCCCGGCGTTCAATATTTTCCTATTCGCCATCTTTTTCCCCATATAACTTCGCGTTTTACGTAATGAACGAGAGAAAGGAAAGTAAAAATAATAAGAACAACAAAAACAACAGTGAACAACCACCACGATTACATCGTCGTCGTCATTTCATCCTCGCGATATATATAAGTAGATTTTCTTTCGTCATAATAATTTAATGAGTCGTTTTATTAACGCGACGCCTCACGACGCGATTCCCCCCCCCTTTTCTTTTCTTTTTTTTAATATTGTATATTGGAGAGTATAATATAATTGCGGTTCCTCAATATAGTATAATATACCTTCCTAAAAATACGGTCAAATCACTGCCGCGAGCAGCAATTCCGAGGCACTACGAACAGGCCACAGAGAATATGGCCGCGCAATTATCATCTTCAGATCTCTGTGTCTCTAAATGACAAAAGACTAACTGTAGAACACCTAATACGTACGTAATCGTAATTATACTAACGCATCTCGTCGTCTAAGTTTTAGACTCATTACGTAATGTACAATAATTAGAGAGATCACACACGTCTTAATATAGAAATTTTAAAAGATTATTCTCTAATACGTCGAAGCCTCCCTCCCCCCCCTTCGTCCTCCCATTTTTGCTCTTCATTTAAGTATTGCCACGAATTGTTTTTCTTTTTCCATTTTTCCTTTCCTCCTTTTTTTTCCCCCTTCCTTTTAACGAGTGATGATGATAATTCTTCGAGATGTGAGCGGACCCCGTGCGAGCGCGGTCCTTCAAAGTCTTTTCTTTACTTTGAGCTACGCTATCGTCTACGCTACTTAAACGCTAACTTCTACGGTGTCTCAGCCTTCTTCCACGTTCCCTCCTCTTGTTTTTTTTTTTCGTACTCGCTTACCTAGTTTTCTTTTATCAGCACCAATCTGATTTTAAAACCGATTCAAAATATCGTCATATAGTTAGAATATAATATAACCTGTATAAATATACATTCAAATATTACTATAGTATACAAGAATCGCACCCTCCCCTCCCTACCCTCCTTTCCTCACCCCTTCGCTATGCTGTCGCGGATCACCGTCGTCGTCGTTCACGACTCGATCGCGACCGAAAGCTACGGCTCAGCACAGTGGGAGGATGCGTCGTTCTCGTAAATTCTACCTATAATCTCTCGTATCTTTCTCCTTTCTGCTCGTCATATCTCCCCCTCCCCGCCTCCCGCCCCAACCCCCCCCCCTGTCGTCCTTCTCCTACCCTCTCACTCACGTCGTACCTTTTATTTTTTTCGTCTCATTCACACCCAGCCTCATTCGCACGCGCTCGCATACTTCACCTTTCTCTGTCGTTTGTTTTCCTCCTCGTTCTGCCTCCTCTTCTTCTTCCTCTTCTTCTTTTGTTTGGAGTGAACGGCTTTACATATTTACAGGTATTCTTCTCGTGGTCGTGTAAGCGCTCCCCTCAAGAAGCACAACATCTCTCTCTCCCCCCCCCTCTCTCTCTACACATACATATATATATAATATTATATGTATATATATGTATATATATCTCGTTCTCACTCTCACTTACTCGCTCACTCACACTTTCTTTCTCTCTTTCTCTCCCGCGAAACTTTTAAAACATAGGCAAGTTAAATATTGTATCACAATCGTTTTAGTCTGGTCGAAATCGAACATCTTCAACCCGTTTGGCGATACGTGGCATTTTGAAGGGTGAGCGGTAGCGCCCCGGGCGGCGCGTGCACCATCCCGCGAGGAGAAGATAGGCGGATTCAGAGGGATCTCTCCCCTCTCTTTCTCTCTCGGCGATCTCTTTGAATTCGCCTATGTCTCGCGGGCGTAAGCCTCGAACTCTCGTGCTATTCGCTTGTCCACGAAAGAAACGCGCGAAGGTACGTCGTAATCGATTAATTATAAAAAATACGTACGGAGGAATAGACGAGACTCTTCGTTGGTTACTTTACCTTGGTCTGGCTAGCGAGAAACTCGACGGTGAGCAGCGGCCGCTTTTCCGAGCTTTTCTGCGTTTCCCCCTCACGTCACTTGTCCTTCGTGCGAGATCGACGACTTGGAGATGCGGGAATCGGTATTTGCATTTGCTAGCGAATTAACTAGTTGATCGGTGTGTGCGTCAACAACAACGAGGCATCGATCTAACTCGACGCGCTGAAGAACGGAAATTAACGGACATTGCGTCGCGACCGCGTACACCATAAAAAAGAATAAAAAAAGAATGCGTATCACACGAACTTATTAACGAGTTTAAGTGTCATCGATTGGTATCTGAGCAAGTATAATCGAATCGTCGTTCGTTACTCAGTAGCGACAACGTCTTCCCGCGGTGTCGTTCAGCGCGCGTGACATTATAGCATATTCGACGAATGTCACACGAGAGACCCGGTCGCACATATCCTTCCTGCTTCTTGAGCAACGCGAAAATCCAAAGACACGTGTGTCAAACAAGTACCCGAGAGCGATCCCCGAAATTTATATCTCTCTATTTACATCACAGCCGGTGCGCTACGATTCAGAGAGGGATAGAAAAGCGATTTTTCTCTCGGAGATAATTTGATCCGACAGCCAAGCAGAGGCGTAGCGACCGGTGTAGTGCACGTTTTCGCGACGTTCCTCGGATATTCGCGTTACGCGTTACGAAATGCGCGACGAAACCGTTCTCACCGTCGAGTTGAAGACTAGCTGGGCGTGTTCCCCGAGGCTCTGCTGAGCAGCGATGTAACAAGAAGAGCGAGCGAGTTGTGAAACGACGAAAATAAAGGAGACTCTAGTAAATGCACAATGATAAATGTCACGGGTAGTGTTGCTGGATCGGCTGCTGACCGCATCGAGACGCGGCGGCGGCGGCGGCGGCGATGGCGTTCGACGTTGCGTCGGCTTCCAAGGCGGCGGGGCCGAAGCAGCGCTGAAACCTCAGCGCGGGGATTCCTGCTTGCTAGTAGGCGGCAGGATGGACGGTTAGTCACTGCGGCGGCAGACCGGTCGGTGGCTTGAATTCGCCGGTCACGGAGACGCCGTTCGCCTGGGCGCCGGGGAACTGCGCGGTGGAGACCGGCGGCTGATGGTTGAACGCGGGCGCGTAGCACTGCGGGAAGTAGAGCTCCGGCTTGACGACCGTCGGCGTGAGGCCGCGGGGCACGGGTACCGGACCCAGGCCCGCGGGCGTGCCGGGCGGCTTCGTGTCACCGCTCGAATTCCGGCGCACTTTGGCCGCGTGCGGGTTCATGTGGTTGTCGATGTGCTTCTTCACCTCGGGCTCGGTGGCGAAGCGCCGCCTGCAGTTGGGCATCGGACAACAGAACGGCCGGTCGCCCTGGTGAGTGCGCGTGTGCTGGTCCAGGATCGCCTTTTGGCGAAAGTCCTTGCCGCACTGCTGGCACTTGTAAGGCTTCTCACCGGTGTGGATACGCAGATGCTGATTGAGAATCGTGCGCTGGCGGAAGTTACGTCCGCAGTACACGCAGCCGTACGGCTTCTCGTTCGTGTGGATGCGCAAGTGCTGCGTGAGGTGGGACTGTTGTCGGAACCGCTTGCCGCACTCCGGGCAAGGGTACGGCCGCGACTCGATGTGTATGCATCCGTGCTGCAGCAGCGTCGACTTCTGCTTGAACTCCTTCTGACAGATCGGACAACGCACGTACAACGGCATGCCGGCCGAGCGGCCGTGCTGTATCACATCGGGTAGACAGCTCTTCGTGCCACCCTGCTGCTTGATGTACTGCAACGCGCCGAAGCTGCCCGAGCCACCCGCGCCAAAGACCGCATGGTTGCCGCCCTTCGGATCTTTGAAGTATGCCGGGTACTGGATGGAGTTGGCGTCCGGCGCCGGACTGAACGCGCCCGACTGCGTGTCCGTGTCACCGAATGTCGACGCCACCTCCTCCTTACCCTCTTCGGGAGGAAAGGGAACGTCCTGCGGCCAGAGGGTCGGCGTCATTCCGTTCTTGAAGATGAGGTGCGGGCTCACGTCTGTAACGAGACAACGGTATCCACGATTCATCGACGGTATTCGACGGCGGACGTGCAAGAGGAACGTTAGTAGCCCGGATTACGGTTCAACGATACAGGACAAAATCTATCTACGTGTCAATTGTAGCGCGACCTCTAAAACGTTTCTTCGATTCAATGAGAACACCCAGACTGCACAAATATCCGGGAAAGAGTTCAAGTTCAATCGAGGTATCTTGAGGTACCCCGATTCGTTCGACGGCGTTTACGCGTCTTTTGGACTTTTGTGCTGTTTGGGACATTCTCATGAATTTATCCCAATTTATTGCAATTCCCATGGAAAGTTATTAGTATATTAGTAAGCATAGAGAGGAAGAAATGCTAGAGAAAGTAATTATCCGTGACAGGCTGATGTTGATTTTAACGGAGGGGCCACGCGAGAAACTCGAGTTATTAGAGGGGCAGTCGGGTTAGGTGGATGACAAGTTGGAGCGCATAGAATGGACACGGAGGCTACTCTATCTCACAGCTCACCAGCGCTGTCGCGTCCAGCTCAACCGTTCTTACCCGCCGGTTGGCCTTAGCTTCAACGAGGCCGATGATACCGCGGTACTTGTCTCCGGTAAGTCGTCGTTAGTTCTGGAAGCTTTTGAGGCAAAAAACGCGTTCCGGCAAGCTGGTGAGGGATATAGATGACATAGACCAGTGGTGAATTTACCCCCATTTATTTCGAAACGTATCGTCCTGTCAATAATTTATAATTCTGTGCTCTTTTTCGAGCCGCAAATCCGCCACTGGTGCAGATGCAGGTGAAAATCGAGATGAATCGTTAGTATGGGTTATTGTACCGCCGGCGGTAATGAACGTGATGACGGCGTTACAATGACGACGATGGCGGTGATGCCGATGGTGACGACGGTGGCGACAGTGTTTTCGATAGTAATGAGTGAAAACCGGTGGGTGGGTCAGTGTTTAGTTGTGGTGGACGCCCTCTGGGGAGTCTGGGAGGCAGAGAGAAATGCTCGCCTTGGTGTGTGCGGACGTGCTGATTCAGGATCGCCTTCTGACGGAAGTGTTTTCCGCACTCCGGACATTGGTATGGCTTCTCACCCGAGTGGATGCGCAGATGCTGGTTGAGGATGGCACGCTGCCGGAACGTACGTTCGCAGTACACGCAAGCGTACGGCTTCTCGTTAGCGTGTATGCGCAGATGCTGCGTGAGATGGGATTGTTGACGGAACCGCTTGCCGCACTCCGGACATCCGTACGGCCGGCTGTCTGTGTGGATCCGCTCGTGCTGCAGCAGAGTCGACTTCTGCTTAAAGTCTTTGCCGCAGGTCAAGCACTTGAACAGACGTAGATCGCTGTTGCCGGCCTTGGACGATTTGCCGCTCTGCTGCACAATGTCAGGCAGCCCGGTCGCCATATTCGGCGCGCCCGGACTCGCGTACTGATGCGCGTCCAGACCGGGCCCGCCGTCGCCTTGGCCGAGGGACGTCAGCATTACTCCAGGTTGCTTGAGATAATGCAGCGCGGAAAAGCCGCCGGGCGTGAGCATATGCGGCGGCACGGACGGTGAGGGGTGCGGCCGGGAGTCTTTGAAATAATGTTGCGGATATTGCTGCAGCTCTCCGGCGCCGGGAAAGCAATCGCTGCGATCCACCTCTGCGTGAGGAGTCAATTGTTGTTGCGGCGAGTGATCTTGCTGTTGCGTTTGTTGCTGCTGCTGAGGTTGTTGTTGGACTTGCTGCTGCTGCTGCTGTTGTTGCTGCTGCTGTTGCTGCTGCTGGACCTGTTGCTGCGTTTGCTGCTGCTGCTGCTGTTGTTGCTGCTGCTGGGACGTGGCTTGACTCGATTGTATGTCATCGTCCGGCGGAGTCAAGGATTGAGGCTCGGGAGGCGCCGAGGGATATGGTGAGGGCACGGGCGAGGCTAACGAGGGCGGGGGACCGCTTTCGCCCTCGACCGGAGGTCCACAGGCCTGCTGTGGGCTTCCCGACGAGGAGGAACCCTGTTGCTGCTGTTGCTGTTGTTGCTGCTGAGGGTACAGTCCACCGTCCTGGAGAGATCCCGGCCCCGGGCCCCACTGACCCTGGGGTCTCTCCATGTTATCTTTGTACAATACGTAGGGCGCGCCAGTATCTGCAAGTAAACAATGCAAAAGAGGATTCGCAATTAGGCAAGTGCTGACATAACAGCGCGCGTTATTGTGTGAAAGAGGAAATGTGAATTGCTCGTTTCATTTTCCACTTGTATACAATAAAAAAAAACGTGTTATTTTATCGGTAGCGGACCATTACACATATCGTCTCGAATTTCGTGTATACTTACAGTTTTTTATAGAATGAATAGACAAAATATCGAATGGATAGACAGTATTTGTGAAATGAGGCTAAACTTTGCAGGCGTTTTTTGGTTAATTTTGGTTAAGAATAAAACGTTATTCGAAATTGGGTCACGAGTCAGATGTTTGCATCTTTAGAATCTCAGATCCTAGAATGCGCGCTCTAGAATATCAGATCAGACCACGTTCCTGGTCACGCATGGACAGACACGTCCGGTTCACGCTTCACAAGTTCAATAGCTGTTATGCAGGTCAAATCTATGAACTACGTATAATCGCGTTGATAGCTTGTAAGGTGCTAAAGGTGCAGACGCGATACAAAATCACGCGGTTCGATTCGTTGGATTCCTGAATCCTTGAGGAATACTGTCCTTGGGCGCTCGCGAATATAAAATCGAACTTATAATCCGTTCAGTTTTTGTACTCGTTAATTTTTTGAAACGTACGGGTAACAAAGGCGGATGCGATTACAATAACCCGAAAATAAGGGGCAAACGCAAAGGAAGATAATCATATCGCGCCAAGTTTTTAATTAAACTTTACCACGCTATTTAAGACGCTTATTTAAGACATGTGTCTCGCCCAATCGGTATTATCGCGCGCAATTACGTTGCGAGGAATAAGACGGCTTAAGTCGTTTTACGATTACGGAATTTATGTTACGTAATATCGCGAGGCATTCCTCCTCTTATCGGGCTAATTACATCAGCCTTCGTTTTCTTTCATTTTGTCATTCAATCTGCATTTTTCGCGGTCTGTTAAAATTTTTGCGTTTGCTTTGTTGGATGACTCATCTGATGCAATACCGTTTCTTCGTGAAAAGTGTTCCCACGGAAGTTTTATCGCCTGGATACGCAACAAGTCACGATCTACGAGATTCGCAATTTATATCAATCAGAACTGTACACAAAAATATTTGATAACTTATTGTCTTAAAAAAATTGATTGGACGTAGGATAAATGCTAATTTACTGGAGATGGAAAATATATAAAAGCGAAAAACTCGGACGAATGTGTACAGAAGGACGTGAAGTAGATGGAAAGTTGTCTGATGTGTAGTAGTTGCTGTCATATGACAGATAACGATAAGACTTGGAAATATTTGTTAACCGAGTTCACAGATACATAAATTTATGCCAAGAATAAAAGATCATTTCGCGATGCGATACGCGTCTACCGATCGTTTGCACGCGATTCGTATTTATAAATAATCGTTTTTATTGTGTCGCATTTATTCGTTACAGGACCGTTATTTGTTAAGATAATACTACGTGCATCGGATATGCCGGGATTAGTTTATTGCAGTTCCAAGTTTATCCCGTCATATAATTGCACTTAACTATTTCGAGAATCTTCAGCGCGATAACATTGTAATATCCCGTTATCGCGGTTAAGAGAAAAGCAACCGGTCGAAAAGTGACGCTAGCGCGATACTCGCGGCCCGAGGACTGTCGTTATCGTCATTGATATAATTCTGCGTAACATTTCGCGAGTCCCACGATTAGCGCGAATTTTTTAATTAGCGCGTACATGTAGCGCAATTCTGTTTTGCAAAACACCGCTTTCTGTCTCTCTAACCAGATGCGTTCTACTGCACAATGAGAAAAACTGAAAAGCTTTTCAATATTTCTCGATAGCAGGAAAAGCTCAAGCAATTGTATCATTGTAGAGGCATCAATCGTGTATCGACGTAAATATTTACGCGCCAACATCTGTAGTCGGGCTCTTATTTGCTGTCTCTTTCTACATTTACAATTAACGTATATTATACGGTTCGCTCCTGCACTAGAAAACTTATAATGCGTCCGCTAGTCCTGCCCTAAAGCCGGTTTATTTTCGAGGAATTTGTCAAAAGTTATGCCAAGGCGATGCTGCGTCTCATTAAACTCAATCTCCGCCCGGCAACACTTAATTACATCCAGAATCCCGGAGCAATCGTCCAAATTTCCTTCGCACCCAGGAAGTCATTAGCTATATCGTGCAAAAAGAAGTCTCGCGAGAAGTTTTTGTAAGCCGCAAGTGCACTTTACGAAAATTGACAGTTAAGGTAAAAACATCAAGGCCACTGAAAGTTTAATTGATAAAGTAAAACAAGCATTTTTTCGCGTGCTTAAAAATTTTACTCTCGCGAGAAATTGTGATTCGTGGATAAATGTAGCTTTCTTAAAGAATGAAGTGCTACAGTAACGATAATGATAATAATAATAATTAATAATTACTATTGTAATAAAAGCTTGTTCGGCCAATTGTTCAAACACAGAAAGTAAAAAGATATTCGCGAAGGCTAGAAAAAAGGAAAAAAAATGGTTTTCTCTCCATTGCGAGAACCTTTCCTATATAGTGTCGGGTTATTCGAGAGGCGTTCTTAATGCTAAATTGCGTTAAAGAAAGGTCCAGATTGTTCTTTCGATTTCCCTTGCATTCGCGTGGATAAACATTGGCAAGCGTTGATACGAACTCCCAAGTTTTGCTGCAATCCGACCGAGCTTTAATGAGAGACGCGATCCACTTATAACTTTACCAACTAAGCAATCGTAAGATCTCGGAGTTGATTTTGATGCGCGTTATGTTTCACAAATCACATAAAGACAAGCGGCTACTGTTCATTTCAAAGAAATACTGTCGAGAGTCACTCTTGAAAGTCGCACTTACAAATGGATATATCAGTGGAGAGTGTTACGGAGAGTTGTTCGCTTACTTTCATTCTCTTATTTTCTTTACTCGCGAGTTGTTCTCAAACGAACACAAAGCTCAACAACTCAGTGGCATAAATACTTAAACGTAAATGATTTAATAGGTCGTAGACAAAAAATCGGCCAAGCAGGTACGATCAAAAGTGTTTGTGTGCCGTGTCAATCAATGTTTAATCGTAAGGTCGGCCCCGCATCGAGCAGTAAACTCACTCGCTAGAATCCAAATCTGCATTGAAATTCCGTAAGAACAGTCAGCAAGTGAAAATGAGACGGTACTTGTTTCGACAGTGCTGCATTATTACGCAGGTTAGAACGGGGAACACGTATGTCGAGGAATCCCTGTTGAATGATGTTTTGTTCGTTCGGACCGGTTTATCACTCAAGTTCTTACAGAGCGTGAGCCATAAGTCTCCAGCATCGCACGCTATTTCAACAACTTGGGAATAACTCGCGATAGACGCCCCGCGTAAAAACTGAAACGTTCCAAGTGAAATTTGTGAATGGGGATTTTGGGGACGTTTCCCCTCGACGCGTCGCTCGAAGTGATGGAAATGCCGCGGCTCGTGAAAATCTTAAACACGTGTTAAGGCTGGCCTACAATACATGGAGTAAGCTGGAGTAAGGAGTAGGAGTAAGGAAATAAATCCATTTTATTTCTTACTCCTACTTCAGCTCTTAGGCTTACTCTCGGAGAATCAAAATGCCATCAATCAGTGTTACAAATATTATAAAAATTATGCCTGTATTTCAGCTGCCTTACACCAAAAGCTAGAAGTTGGGGCTCTCTCTTACTCCTTACTCCACGCTTACTCCACGTATTGTAGACCGGCGCTTAAAGGCCATTCTACAATTGCGTAAACGTAGTTGTAGAGGGTTGTAGGAGTAGAAGTAGTAGTAAGTGTTGTATATTAAAGTAATATACAATAGAGTGAGATACGTCATAATTGAAGTGAATGATCGGTTAATTTTTCCGTCCTACGTCGTTGTAGTCGTGAAAGATGAAGTTCAGCCATCTTTTACAACAGGCTTTATAATCGGAAATGCTAGTTTAAAACTGTGTTTTACAACACTGTACAACCACGTTTACGCAATTGTAGAATGGCCTTAAGGCTGGTCTACAATACATGGAGTAAGCTGGAGTAAGGAAATAAATCCATTTTATTTCTTACTCCTACTTCAGCTCTTAGGCTTACTCCCGGTGAATCAAAATGCCACCAGTCAGTGTTACAATTATTTTAAAAATCATGCCCGTATTTCAGCTTCCTTACACCAAAAGCTAGAAGTTAGGGCCTCCCTTACTCCTTACTCCACGCTTACTCCACGTATTGTAGACCACGCATTACACTGTCGCGCATCAGTCAATATTTCCCGTGATATCGATATCTCATTTAGAGCTGGAGTAAGCACACCGAGAGACACTTGAATTGACTAGCAACACTTGCGTCAACAGAAATCGGAAAGAAATCTTGGTAGAAATTATTGCCGGCGAAAGAAAGGAGGCGTGATCGCATAGTTGTTTAACGACACACGAGAAGACCGCAGAAGTAGAAAAATTGTACAGCGCGCGTGAGATACAATTTAGTCGATAAGAGCCGGATAATTTACCCGTAACTGGCTCTCGTTGATATTTCGAAAGCGGACCTTTTGACAAAACTGGAGCTTCTCTCGGCCGAAAAAAAATGTCCAGACCGAGTAACAGAGTTGGAAATATCGGCAATGCACAGCGAAACTTGTATTCAAGTATGGAAACTCGTCGAGTAAAAAACGTAAAGTTGTTCGTCTATCGCATGGTACGGTACTTGGTGGAATGGTATTTCGCGTTTGCGAAAAGTCGCCGATGATATCATTGATTTTTCGGTAACAAGCATGGGATTGCACTCCGCCGGGCGTCTTTACGATTTGTTTTGGCTGCGAGAAACGCATAAAGCGAAGCCGGGAGGACCGTGGCGCATCGGCGGTAGGAGGCGAGAAAGAGGAGCAAGGGAAGAGAGATGGCTCGTGGCTGCACATGCGCGCTTTTTTCGTCGGGGCCAGCATTTTTAAAGATTTTTCCTGCCGCGGCGGCTCGTAGATTTAAGTCGCCAGGTCGATCCCGTCGATTCCCCCCCCCTCCCCCCACCCCCGAGTGGTGGGAATCGCGCTTTATTCCAGGCAAACAATCGAAAAACTTGCGCCGCAACACGGGGTTCAAAACCGGTGTGCAATTTCGACGGGAGGGGAAGGGGGTCAATCTCCTGTAGTGGAAACAAATATGCGGAATGCGTCAATCGTCGCGACGCTATTATCGCGAATAAACATAGAGCTCTTGCTTTTCGTCTTTTTGCACGGCATTAAAATGAGTTTTTGCTTCATTTACACGTCGATAAAATGTTCGGCAAACTACGTCGAGGAGGGAGAAAAAATTGAGAGAGACGTACTTGGGCGCTTTTGACGAGTCTGGACGACTCCGGCGTTTGCGTCGCGTCGTAAATTAATGATAATTAGAGTTAATGACCGCTGGATTTGTAATGACCAGGGGGAAATAAAAGTGGCGATCGGTCCGATTATTTTTACGCGGATTGCACTGGCTTCCGGCCCGTCTTAACGGTGCCGTAAATTAGACAGGAAAAAGGGAGAAGTGAGAATAGGAGCTCGACCTCCTCTACCTCGCGCTGACAAAATCGCGAAATAGAGTGTCTTTGGTCGAAAGTGCGGATTTAATTGAACAGGTGAAAGCGACTTTGTGGGCTCGGAGTGAAGGCGCTGTCTGCGCGATATGCGTATACAATAAAAGAAAATATCGAAGGAGAAAACCCGATACATAGTATTAGATCGACGAGTTTTACGCTGGCTGACAGAAACCCGCGACACACTTTGCAGATAAATCCGCAGATAAAACAAGGTACGCCTCGTCAGACGCCATGTGCAAAAATTCCCCGCTCCTCGGATCGCCGGGACTCTCGAATTGTTCTCGCGCTAACGCTCCTCGGGATTTTCAGATTTTTGACATATTGTTCTCGCGGCGCGAGCAAACACGCGCGTATCATTCCTCGCATCATTTTCCGTCCGCGCTCGGCGCTCATTCTATAATATTGGTACAGGTGTTTTGACACATACCTTGCGTATTGTAAATATTGCATTACATAACACGTTAAACACCGCCGGCAAAATTCTCGGGAGAGAGCCGCGATAGATAACGACGCGCTACTTTAAATGAAGCGGTTTCGTTGGTTTAATTTATGGATCCGCGCAAACGAAAGAACGTCCGATTATTGTGGTCACGGGCGAGATCCGCGAACGCAATATTCGCGGCGTGTAACGCCATACGTGGCCGCGTCGTTTTCGGAGCGCGCCGCAGCGGCAATGTGCACTTCGCGTGGGAGTTGCGTATAAATTACGCGATGGCTGGTTTTTGCCTCGTCGCGATATCTTATTGATTGGCCGTTCTAAGCACTTGGACTTGGCAGGTTACGCCGATCCGAATCGCGCAAATATCACCAGGCAACGTGCGGCTTCTACCTCTCCAGCAATACGTCAATTCTTATCGATCTTTACACGTGGGATCTTTATGTGCAAGCCTACCGTAAAGGACGATCGATGAATTTGCATCGAGCGAGCTGCTCGAAGGACTTGCCGATGTAATGTCAGCACGGCGAGATATAAGTTAGGAATTAAACTGCGCGAGGATCTCACGGGTGGGGAGAGGCATTCATTTGCGAAAGCAAACATCGGCCGCTATTTATCGAATGTCAGAGGAAATACCTGCGGCCCATATTCCTATCGAACCGTTCAAGGGACCTCCCTCGCGCGGCGGTCGTACGTGGGGGTGGCAAAAAACGAAACGGGCGCAACAAAAACATAACTTTCCGCGATGGCGCTCCGAAGAGTGCTCCAGAAACGAGTGGTCCTTTCCTAGTGTTCCATTGGCGTTATTCAGCTCGTCAGATCGAATGTTTGTTTTCAGAAAAATAGACAGAAACGAAATACGCCCGCTGTTAGCTCGAGAGTGTACTGCACGCATTGACGAAGTCGAAACGTCGGATATATTTTTTTTCTTTCGCTATTGTTACCGCGATATTTTTGACGGATGCTCGAATGCACTCGCGGAGTATATTATTTCTGCCTTATAAAACAATTCGCGCGCTCACGTCCAAGACCACCGCGGATTTGCGCAAATACGCGCGAAACGCGCGTGAAACCGACGTGTCCCTGTCGCGCCTCGTAAGCGAGCTCGTAATCGAATCTGATAACGATCCAATTAAAAACATTTCGCGTTCGGGCGATATTTATTATTCTATTTAGCTCTCCGTTGTGCCGCGATATTAATTGTTTAAGTGGAAAAGTTGTAAAACGGTGCATAGCAGACGTTGCGACTCGGACTCGCTGCAATTTTTTATACATTAATGCATAATTTATGAAGTTTGGACAGCCGAGATAAAACATGTGAATTGATTTCATTAGCCGCAATTTATCTATTTATTTATTTAATTCCGATACGTTGCCACGGAGCGCCGCGACATTCATTACATTCGAGTAAAGTATTTCATCAAAATCACATCTAAAGCAATATCAGACGATGCGAATTAAATATGATTTTTTTCTCACAAGTGGACCGCTGATGCATAATTTATAAAGGCCGGCCCGACCGACAGAATATAAACATTCATAATCATCGTAGATTTATTCACAGATTCGCCGGTTGATTTTATCGGTCACATATATCATTTAGACCGAAAGTTTTTTTCTAACGTCATTACAGGCTAAATATTATAATTCGCTGCCGTTTTTACCACGCTGCGCCATTAATACGTAATTTACAAAGATAAAGTGGACAGCAAAGCGCGTGTACGCATCTATAATTATTGCACATCCACAGCGGATTGAATCGGGTCGATCGCGGATTTTCTACATGCGAGCCCGTTCGTTTGCATTAATTCTTATATTACGAATGATACGGAGCAATGATCGCTCTTTTATCGCCAGGAGTCAAACGATAAACTCGTCGACGCGTTTATTTTCCGAATGCACGCGCGACGTCGGCGCTTTCCCTCTTCCTCCCGTCCCTCCCTCTCTCTCTCTCTCTCTCTCGCTCTCTCCACCCTATTCAATAAAAATGACTCATCCACGCAGCGATTCGACTATACTCGCATCTTCAGACAATTACAATCTTTGTACAATGCGTTTCTTGTAGTGTCTCGCGCGATATTTCACGGTATCTCGCATTACATGTTACGATTAGGAATCCTGATGCATTTAAGAAAAGGAATACCGTCGGCACTTTGCGCGTATCACGTACAGAGCGTCTCCGCGGAGCGTATCCTTCTTCCTGTCGTGTCGCGCGATACATATTTCAGCGTTGCATCTCGCGATTTTATCACATTACGTCATAATTATCTCGCAACGCGACGAATATACCTGGCGGAATGGAGGCGGAACTTTGGACGGAAAAAGAAAATAGCAATTTTCGAGATTAATATTTTTCCACAATCCCCATTAGTAACGTCGACCGCCTTCGCGAATTCGAGTCAAGGTTGAATCCGCCGGCACTAAACTCCCGGCGAAAACGTGACTTTGGCTTACGCGGACGCGCACAAATATTTACGAGCTTTACAACTTGCACTTTATGTAAAACCCGTTCGAGAGAAATCTTAGGAGGCATTATGTCATCGTAACTGCGTCTAATGCTAGACTCGCCGGGATTACACTTGACACGCTGAAAGTGACAATATCCATCTATAATGATACGTTATTTCCAAAGAAAACAATGACAAGAGCGGCAAGATGATTTCTAAAAATATCTCAGTCCTTCAGCGAGCGACTGTGCACCCGAACGGCCGAACGTCTAATGCGCGCGAGATGGGCTTAAATATGCGTTTACGTAATAATAATGGAAATAATCGCGGCCGCACTCCGCGCCACTCTTTCACGACTGTTTTACGAGTCATTTAATTGTGCAGGTACACTGATTTTCTCGAGCGTAAACCACGCCGCGTATAAACGCCGCGGAATATAACGATAGTCCGCGATTACGTTCGCCTTAACGCGGTACCGGGTGTATGTACATACGTCGCGCGATTAAGATATTCACGCGATCGTCAAGACAATATGACAATTATTATCGGCGCGGCGCGGCGAACGTATCAACGTTGAAAGTTATTATCGGTCTAGCGCCTCGATCGCCCGTACCTAATCACGCATACCGCATCGCGTTGTTTTCGTCGTGGCTGTAAAATATCCACGTTGCGTCCGAGAAGAAGCATTATATTTCAAACGGATATGGATCGTCTTTGGCCGCGTTCAGCGGAAAAGGTTGCTTCCCAATTGTTGTGAAAATCTTGAATCCGATTGGCGTACGCTTTTTATCATGGCGGAATGTAAAAGCACGCACTCCAATGAAATTTACGAATTTTACAACTGTAGCTTTTTCCGCCGAACGCAGTCATCGATAATTTAATTTTATAAACGAAGAAAATTTTGGCGCGCGCCAATTGTCGAAAGTGCGCATTTAAGGTCGATTTGACGCATACAGTCCGACACGTACTAAATTTTCACCGGCACTGTTATCAGGGTGGCATATCTAAATAGGCAATCCGTCTCTTTCCAGCAATGCGCGCAAAGTCTATATTTCCCCGTCGCAAATATAATCGCGCCCGAGTTCCTCGCCGCGGCGGCCACCACGTCCTTCGGGCACGGCGCGAGAGCGAGAGCGAACCTATCGAGCAGAATTCGGAAATCGGATTAACCCTTGGCGCGACGCGCCGCGGTACTTTTCAAGTCCACGCTAAACACTTGTCCTCTCAACAATTAAATCTTCATAGCGCCCACGCGACTGCGTAACGGGGACGGCAAATACGCACGGCAGAGGATAAACATCGGAGTCGTGCCGACCGAAGTGGGATCTCGGCAACGGGGAAAGATCAATCCCATTCGTCGCGCGGCATTCGAGACGAGCGAGCGCTCCGTCATCGACCTTCCTCCGCTGTCATTCGCCCTCGGCTGGAACCCGCTGCCGCAGGCCGTAGGCGCTCACTCACGATTGCCGGCCGTTGTATTTCTCGGTCACAAAGAGCACGAGAGTCCTCGGCCGACGACGCTCACCTTGACCAGGCAGCGCGCCTCGATCGGCGCGAGTGGCTTTTCCATTGTCGAGATTCGTACCGAACGAATCCTTATCGATACGTTTCGGTGAAAGCGTTGCGCGTCATTTTCACGTCCTCCGAAAAGGAACGGCGACTCGCGGTACTGTAGACTTGGCGACAAGCGCGCTTTGGAACGGTCGCGTTACCTGCGAGGTTTCGCAACAGCTGCGAGCGACTCCCGGCCGATTTTTGACGAACCACGTCCCAAGCGCAAATTTTAGTAGGGTCCTGGTAGGGGCCTAATAAGGATGCCTTAATGCCTGATCAGGCACTCATCAGGCAGCCCTGATAGGGCCCTGACCGTAAATATAACGTCGAGAATTAAAATTGCCTGATCAGGATTTCCTTATCAAAACTTCAATGTAATAGTAATCCTGCTCAGTACGAGAGGAACCGCAGATTCGGACATTTGGTTGACGCACTCGGTCGAGCGGCCGGTGGTGCGAAGCTACCATTTGTGAGATTATGCCTGAACGCCTCTAAGGACGTAAAATTTAATTTTTTAAACTAATTTTGAATTGTGTTAAATTATATAGTCATCAAAAGTACCAGACAACTCGCTGTCGGCTCGCCTCTTACACTAATACGGGATGATTTTTACTTACGAGAAAGACTAACACGCGTTCGCCACGTCGCGGCAGCGAGTGGTACTAGTACTGTATATTCAGGTAAACGTTTATCAAATCTTATGAGAAAATCAGACTCATCAGGCGCGGCACTGATCGGCACATGTCGGAATTTCCTTGTTAGAGCATTCCTTACTTCCTTCCTACCAGGCCCCTGATTATACCGTGTCCAGCAAACTCAATGAAAAAAATTCCCCGACTTTTTCAGGTTTCCCAGGAGCCGCCATTAATTTTTCCCTGACCGTTTAGTGTAACTTTTTTCAAGATGCATAATTTGCGTACATCTGTATGGTAAATCAAGTAAATGTTAAATGACGAAGTCCTTGAAATATTTTTCTCGGGAAACAAAAGTCCGGGATTTAAAAAGGTAAAAATTTAAATTAAAGCAATTATACCATCTATGTATAATACATTGCGTAATAGAAACGAACATACCATTACAAATCATTCGAACCATTTGTGATACCGTACGTAATCATATTGATGCTTTCGTTTTGCTTAACTGCATTTTGTTTGCAACATACCAGATAGTAACTTACTTAGATAGTATAGTGTTTAGTAATTCATCTTTTTTTTATAGTTTTGTCTCAGTTGAACATATTGAAATAAAATAACACGACGATGAAAATATAAATTACCGACCACGCTTATAAATAAATTGACGTTTAGCAAAACAGAAAATTAGTGTACTGAGAGCCAAAAAAAAAGTTAATTTTCTAAAAACTTTAAATTATTCAGAAAAATGTGAAACGATGTAAAAAATCCAGATAAATCGTAAAATTTCCAGACTTTCCCTGACATTTACAGATTTCTCAAATTTCCTGACAATTCCCGGTTTTCCAGATTTCCCTGACCACTGGACACTTTGTATACACAAGGCATGCTTGATTTCATTTCTACTCGGGTAATCGCACGGTCAACTGCGCGATAAGGAAGATATTCAGCGATTACGTTAGACGACGAAACATCTTCCTTTCAAAGTCTGGTCTGCAATGTTCTTTGCGTCTAGAAACATTCTATATCAAGGGGGTAATCACTTAATGTAATCGTGGGACAGTGTCTTCGAAGTCATTATGAAATCCTTACGAAATCCCTATATAATTGTTTTGTCTTCATTTTCTTCACTTGTTATTTTCAACGTTTTCTCAACTTGTTTCTATTTTCCCCCAAAATTTATTTCTCTTAGGCCCGGTTATTCCAATCTCTTGGTAAGTTAACTAATAGTTAAATCCTATACAGCTCTTTGTTTTTCCTTCAAATTAGGCAAAGACAGACATATAATTTAACACTTAGTTATCTTAACAAGAGATTGGAAAACCTTCCTGTAGTGAATATCTAAATATATATCATAGTTCACACCTATAAGCGCGTATTACTCTTTTCATAATAAGAACTGAAGTAGTTGCTGTTGAAACAGTGAGTTGAAACGTTGATACACCTTTGCACGCGAATTTAAAATAATAAACGGTAGATACAAATACAAAATTATTTCTCGTTAAGACCACGGTTAGACTAGTGGGAGAAGTGGGAAGCTAGGAAACACGTTTTCTACCTAACCGAATACTACAATCTTAACTGAAATTACCTCTACAAACACTTATTAGTAAAATAAAAAAAAAATGCTTTGAGAAAATCTAACAGCTCTTTGAGATTTAATAACGTCACACGTACTTTATACGTGCACATAAGAACATTATTTGCAATTAAACGAAATCGTGTGAAATCTAACGAAATCATGTAATCGGTGGGACATTTTAGCTAGCGGTTACCTCCTTGTTCTATACTGTACGCAGAAAGAATTTTCTCTTAAAATTTACTCTGAAAATCATGTAATCCTGGGGCAACGTGGCATTTTCAGCAACTGTATGAAAGTTTTTCGAAACATTACCATACATTCTACCGGTAAAATGTATACTAACAAGTATAAGTTACTAGTAAAATGTATGGCAAAATTTAAAAGACTCTCATAAAATTCTTCGAAATGCCACGTTGTCCCACGATTGCACGATTTTCAGGAAAAATTTTAAGAAAAAATTCTCTCCGTGTAGAAGAGGAAGGGAGATTTGTCACGTGTACAGTGATGGACAGATGGGCACTTTTTGTTTAAATGAGTTTAGGAACTCGAGAAATAGATCGGAAACGCGCGAAATGGTTTCGGAATGGCCGTCGCGTAAAATGTTCCTCGGCGAAAAAGATTTTGAAACCCTCGATCTGAATGCACGTTCCTAAACTTATTAAAAAAAAGGGTCGTGACCATTTCGTCCATCACTGTACATAAAATGCTTTCGCTCAGCACATCATGATCCTTGTTTAAATTGCACCACGCGCATCGCCAGTGCCCTAATCTTCGTTTCAGCCACGCGAGCACCTTTTTGCGTTAATCGAAAAGAAAAGGAAAGAATCAGCAGTACGTAATCACATAATTTTCAGGATAAATTTTAAGAAAAAAATTGTCTCCGTGTGGCCAATAAAAACGTCGCTAAAGAATTTATACAAGTTGATAAATTGTATGTTATACCGTACAATCTTTGTCGGCAAATTTTTTAAGCCTTTTCATTTGCTTGTATAAAACGGAATGTTTCTGTTTTATACAGACGGAAAGAGCACATTGTGGATCAGTCTTAAGCGGCATTTGAAAGAAAGTTTTGATTCGAGGATTAGCATTTCGAAGATACTCGAAGTTGAATATTAAAAAGTCAGCGAGATAGAGTCGCGGCATCGAATTCCCGCTGAGAAAAAGTCAATCCCGGGACTGGTCGACGAATCGTTGAGCAACGGAAGGCGCGGAAAGTGTGTCCGGCGTGTGTTATCTCGCCGTTGAATTACTCCATGAATCGGAGGACGAAAACGACAATCGGATTATTTCCCTTCAGACCGATTCCAAATGCGGATCTCTCTCTCTCTCTCTATGTGAGAAAGCTACAGCGCGAACCGTCGGAGGATAGCACGAAAACTTATCGCCCCGCACGTTTCGTCACTAGGCGATAATTCGGGGACCGATTAAATGACCCGCGACTCGGTAGATATTACGCGATTGTGTCTCGCGTATCGTCACGTAACTCTCTTCTTTCCCTTCTTGTCTCGCGCGAGAGAGAAAAGGAACGGGGCTTTCGGGCAAACCCGTCGTGTGAATTCGATTGCAATTCGTGTACGTTACCGCGACACGCAGACGGCGGGACGAAGCAAATGGTCCGTATTGCGTTAATAACGTTTCGCCGGGACGTTTAATTATCGAAGAGTGCAGCCTGGTAGCCGCGTCAGTAACGAATTAATTTAATTTCATATATTTCGGCTAATTGAAAGATACGGATCAACGATGAGCGGCGATCAATGCGCAGCTATCGTTACCGCGAGCGATGCTGTAAATAATTAATATAACCATAAATGCGCTGACACGACGCGGGCTAATGCTATTACAGCTTAATTACGTGGCTGTTTCGGTCTCATTTTTTATTTACTATTGTGGCGTATCCCTCGAAAAAGTTCTCCCGCTATTATCGCGCGCATATTATTGCATTCTACTGTTACGTACGTGTCTGAATAATTTTCCGCATACCATTAAAAATGCCGATGCACTTTTCAACAACTTCTCGCGCTGTTTTATCTACAAATATTTAATTGGCGATGCATACCTGGGCGATAAACTACAGCACTGTGCCTCATCCTTCTTTAAATCACACGCGTATTCGCCGGCATATTTAATCATCGACTTCCGTCCAATTTATATCGCAACGATCACGGTTACACGTGTGCGGAGTAATCGCACTCGAACTCGGATTATTTTTTTTCCTCTCTCTCTCTCTCTCACTCTGTCCCTCGGTCTCTGTATTTGTTTTCCTTTGTAAAATTATTCTACCACCGTTGGAGCGCGACACGTTCGGCTAAATTTACGAAGCGGCTCGTACGATCGACACCGCCACTTTCTTTGCATCTCCTCCATATCGATGTTCCGTAGCGAGAAATGTTTTGGTCCAGGACACTAATTGAATTCCCCGTCTCTCGTGGTAACGTGTTCCATAATAAAGAGATTTTATCGGTTCGAGATCCAATTTTATGATTAGTTCCCGAGCGCGGAGCTTACTATTATCGTACAATTACTTAATTACCAGTCTCGCGTTTAATCTCGAATTGGTTTCTGATTTTTGCGGGGTGTTTCCCTTTTTATTCATACGCGCCGCCAGGATACGACTGGTCTTGCCGCTCAGCACTCCGATTCATAGCCGGTGCTAAACATCGCTTCGCACCCGGTGCCGGTGCACACGAGGGGGGGATTTGTAGTGAGTACGTCTCTCCTTCTTCCTCTACCCCCTTACGCGCTTTCGCTTGTTTTCGCCTCGCGCGGTAGCCACGGACACGCGACTTTTCCCTCTCTGTTCGCCGTTGCGCAAGGAGTTTCGTGTACCAGACGTTGACCGACGGACAGCAATAATCTCTGGTCCCCCTTCTGGTTCACCCTATGCACCTCTCCACTCTCTCTCTCTCTCTCGGTTCTCTCTTTCTCCTTCTCTCCCTTTCGATCTCCCGTACATTAAACGCGTCTCGTTCAATCGAGCCTCGAGTTCGACCGCAGCATACACGAGTTTCGCACGAGACACGTGTCTAACTAGAGTTGTTAATCGCAGTCGGAAGAACACTTCTACCACTAGCAGTCGTCGGCACGTTATAGTTTGCTCCTGTAACTGTCTCGGTATGCGTACGTGCACACGCGATCGTGTAGGGGACAGGGGGAGGGGACGGAAGAGAGAGAGAGAGAGAGAGAGAAAGAGAGAGGAAAGGGTACTCGGCTGAAAGACGCGGAGAGAAGAGCAGAGATTGAAACCGAAGCGGTTTTAGCGAAATTTCTTCAGGTCGCCGCGGCGACCCGCTCACGTGTCTCCATCGGCGTCGCGCGCGCAGAGTTGAAAATTTTCGCGCGCTCGAAAATTGTCCACGTTCGCGTCGGACGCGCGGGGGGGGCGATCGTCGAAATTAACTAGCGGCGGAGAGCCGAAGCGGGTTGTCTTGCGGACGAGCGGCGGCGGCGGCGGCGGCGGCGACCGGCGCCGAGCGCGGGGGGAGGGGGGGGGGAGAGGATGTCGGCGGGAAAATTCGAAAGCGCGCGTGTACGGCGCGCGGCGCGCGCGATCACGTCGCGTTTCGCCGAAACGTGGACGCACAGGTGGCCACCGGCGCCCGACGCGGACACACGAGGGTTAAGGTTCGCGGGAGGGCACGCGCTGACGTGGCGCGCGCGCGGGGGACGACGCGACGACGACGACCGCGGCTCGCCGTCGCCGGCTCTCGTCCCCGTCGGTCGCGCGTCTCCACGCGGACGGGGGCCACGCGCGTACGTAAACGCGCGCGCGCGCGCGAGTAACTGGTACTTACCGGAATTGTAATATTCCTTAAAGTAGCGCGTCGCCGCACGCTGGACGATCGAATAATACAAGTTCACGTACGACGTCGACTGGTTCTGCGCCGAGAGCGCCATTTACACTGTATTATCTCCGCGCGCGGGTCACCGTGTATGCATATAAATATGTAATATGGTGCGCGTGTGCGTTTCACGCGCGCGTACGCGGATCACGACGCGGTGCGCGTGTGGCCGCGGTATAGTAAAGCGCGGCACGGCAACGTGCGAGCGCGCGGCGCCCGGCCTCGTCGGCTTCCTCCTGCCCTTGCTACGTCTGTCGCGCGCGCGGCGACGATACGTCCTCCTCCTCTTCCTCCTCCTCCGCCGCCGCTTTTTCTTCTTTCTTCCGCTGCCGTGCCCGCTGTTTCGTCTCCTGCTTTATCTCCTCCTCGTCGTCCCCGTCGCCGTCGTCGTTGTTGTCCTCGTCGTCGTCGCCGTCGCCGTCGTCGTCGTCGTCGTCGTCGTCACCGTCGGTTTCCTCCTCTAGATCCGCGGCCGTGAAACTTTTCTTATCGTTGGCGCGCCGTTCTACGTGCGTTCTTGTACGGCCTTCAGACAGCAGCGAGACGGTCTCGCATGCCGGGAAACGGCCCGCGACTTTAATCCTCGCCACACTCGCTTTCGGGTTACCCGCGCCGGCAGACACAATCTCGGTAGACTCGGCCTGAGCCCCCCCGAGTAACTCGCCAAGACCGAGACACTGGCGAGCGCTCTGCGGTGTTGCCACACTTCCGTCGTCGCGGTGCACGCGCGATCGGAGTGGGGATTTCTGGACTGGTTCGGGTTTGGGATGGTAGAGAACATCGGGTGAGGACGCGAGAGCGGAGAAGGTGCCGTGGAACGAGTCGCGGTGGGGTGGCGGCGGCGGCGGCGGCGGCGGCGGCGGTGGTGGCGGCGACGGCGGCGGCAGCGACGGCTGCAGGGGCGAATCGCATCCGCAAGGGTAACGTTGTTGTTTCCCGCTCGAGGGCGGAAAGTTGTTCGGAGACGAAATTCAAGTCCCGAGCGGAGAATCTCCGCAATTGGACCGAGCGTTTGGGCAATGTTCGGCGACGCGATCCGATTGTTACTCGATTCGCGTCGGTGCATCAATTTAGATTCTCGCGTCTCCGTGGATCGTCGGCGCGTCGTTTCGCGAGAAGAACGACGCGACAGTCCGCGAGACTTGGCGATTTACGAGCGAGTCGCTCCGACGGTAATCGATCGTCAATCGCCTTCGGCGAGCGGCTTACGCGTTTTCCATAAAAATCGCCCAGTCCGGCGAACCATTGCCTGAAATTGTCGTCCCAAAAACATACGCGATCGAGCCGTCGACCGACGGTCGACGCTTCGATATTGCGATTTGAAAAAGCAGCCGAGTCCCCCCGTTGCCTCGATCGCCGACGAAATCGGTAAAACAGTCGCGGGCAGTCGAGATTCAGCGTTCGTTCCTGACGAGAGGAGGTTGGCGGTGGTGGCGGCGGCGGTGGTAGAGAACGAGACGGCCGACGGCGAGGACCGACGGCAGGAAGGGGAGAGTCGGGAGGAGGCGAAGCGAGGAAGCTATATTCGTTGAACCCGTGGAGGGGGGTCGGCGGGCGCGCGGTGGGGCGGCCTTTCGGCGTAGGGGAACGACCGAGCGGCGGGGAGCCGGCCGATCGCCCTCGCCTCTCTCTCCCACTCCCGCTCGGGCCGTCGCGCGTTCCTCCCGCCGTCCTCCCCCTCGGCCGTCCCTCCGGCCCCCCCCACCTCTCCACGCGCTCCCCTCGCACTCCCGGCGAGCCGACGCGCACCCCTCAATGCGCGCTGCGCCGTGATGCATCGCGCTGGCGGCGCGGCATCGCCTCCGCGAGTCACAAGGTATGCTCGTGCCGCGAATACGAACTGCCTCTCCCAAATCAATATCACTCGTCGAAAAAAAGGGGGAAAAAAGGAAGAAAGGGAAAAAAACGACCCGGCACCTATAATTGCCGAACTTCCGCGATAACCGTCTCCGCTCTCTGTCCCCGGCCTTGCCGGCGATCGCCCGGCGAGAGAGCACCGTCGTCGTCGTCGTCTTCTGCTTCCCTCCCTCCCGCCCCCCTGGGCCGCCGCGTCTCTCCGCCGTCTCCTCCGCCGCCTCCTCCACCTCGCGCGTTCCCACCCCGCGTATCTCGCGTGGGGCTAGGTTCACGCGCCAGGTTGATTAGGGCCTCCCTCCGCGGCGGCGGCGGCGAGCCGCCGCCGCCGCCGCGCTATCACGCACGTTTCCCGCCATCCAATGTCCGCGCACGATGATTTTCACTGACTATGCCCGCAACCTCGCAGCCACGTGCTCGCCCTCGCGACGCCGCGCCGCGCCGCGCTGCGCCGCGCCACGCCGCGAAAACAAAGGGGGCCGATGCGCCCGCGAGAGCGGGCTAGTCGCATGCTAAGGGATAGCGTCGTCGTCGTCGTCGTCGTCGGCGGCGGCGGCGGCGGCGGCGGCGGCGTTGGATGCTGGATACGAGCGTGCCTGCGCGTGTANACGTGTGACGCGCCGACTCGACT
>NW_011967221.1:1864380-1876836 GCF_000949405.1 Vollenhovia emeryi
AATCAGGAATACGACATTTCAGGGACACTATACCTATTTTGAATCACCCTGTATGTTGGCGTGCAGAAGCATGCGGACTCGGGCCGCGTGCACAGCGACGAGCGATAAGCCGTAGGCCGCGGCGGAGCGGACGCTACGCGCTCGCTCGAAACTCCGCCTCGATAATGCGTCCCTCTCTATCGGTATCGCGATTTACAACAACGGGATTCACGATACAATGTTAATCTCTCTCTCTCTTTCTCTCGCTCCTCTTTGATAAACGATGCCGCAGATGCGAGCTGAATTTTTGCCTCCTCCCAATTTTGCTCGAGCCGAGGGTGAAAAAATTCCCAGAGCCGCGGAGATCGATGAACGCTCAGCGTTCGCGAAAGACGGACACCCGCGGTGTGCTTACGTAAGTTTCGTGAGATTCGAGGCACCGATATCTCGAGCTCGTCGCGGCGGTTGTTCCCGCGGCGCTGAAAGAAGGGAGATTCGCGAGCGAGCCGGCGATACTTTACAATGCATCGTTGTACTGACCCGATTACAACTTATCGCCTGCCGTAATGCGCCGCGAGATAACCGCTCGAACCGAATCGACTGCAGGCTACGGGACCGCGGGGGATTGGATCGCGCCTCGCCGCGAATTTCTAGCGGCGGCTTCCGCGCGAACGCGCGTGGCCGCGTCAGTTGCGTCCGTTTAGATTTTATCTCGGGATATCTCGTGCGAGATTGTCATCCGCGTAAACCCGCGGTGTCGCGCGGGTTTTACCTTGCGGAGGCGGCCAAAGTTTGTTGAGACTCAATTGGGGGAAGATGCCGTCTCGCGTGCCCTTTCGAGCTCGGTGAACCGCGCGCGCCGATCAGTCCCAGTCTACAATAGGATTTAAGTCCCGGGCCCTGAGAAATTGACCAATCACAGCCGAGTATTCGTCTCGCTTTCGATTGTGACTGGCATAGACTTCTGTATAAAGGAAAATCCTCTGTTATCGGATAAGCTCCTAGTATGAGATGGCAGGGTGTTTGCTAAATTAATAGGCATCGTCCATTGGTTTCCTCGTTAATTGTTGCTCTTGGAGCGAAATCTGTTTAGTGGAAAATTGATTGCTAGACCGTGCAATCGTGGTAAATAAAGATTTGTGATCGAACTTTGATGCTCAAAACCTGCTGTCTCACAATAGAGGACTTTCCTCCACTGCGGAACTCTTGCCTCACTTTTCAGCTCGAAGGTAGCGGTCTAGTAGTATATAGAAGTCTGTGGCGATTGGTCAATTTCTCAGGGCTCGGTGCTTAAATAATCTATTGCTGACTGGAACTTGGTCGTCGGTCTTAAAGCGCGGCCGTTTATCGGGACGGTGTATTTTAAATCGATTTGACTCGTTGATGCTAATATCCCTATTTAAATCGCTGCGAAGGATTTATTGCGAAAAACACACCTCGGCCTGGATTCGTACCTGGACCTCCCGCCGGTCCGCGACGGCTGTTTTTACCAAGTGGACCACTGAGGCATGTGCCGTGGTGATAAAAGTTTGGGCATCAACGAAAAAGAGCTCCTCTATCGATCTCCCCCACGATAATGTTTCTCATTATTTACGTAACGATCCAGCAAAACATACACGTATTTGATTTCACTTTTGAAAAACACACGCCCCAACGTGCGCAGAGCGAACCCTGTTTGGGCCCGAGAGGGTGCGGTCCTATTCCGTAAAAAAAAAAGGGAGAGAAAAAAACGTGACGGGGCGCAGGGATCGTTATCGCCAAGTTCTCGGCCATGAACGAAGAACGGATTTAACGATCGTTTTGCGCGACGCGGCAAGGCGCGGAAAGAGAGCCGCGGGAGAGGAATGCCGCGGCGCGGCGCGGCGCGGCGCGCCGGCGAAAAGTCGCCGGCGTGTACGGCGGTAGTCCCGTCCCAAAAGCGAACGGCGAGCGAGGAGCGAGAGGAGCAAAAGTACGCGTTAGGGCTGGTGCAGCCGCGCGGTCCGCGCCGCGGCCGCCTATATTTATCCGGCGATGCAATATTTGGCCGCGTCTTCGAGAAGGAGCGCGAGCGGAAGAGGGAAAGAGAGGGAACGACTCGGAGCCGACCACATTCGTCCACAACGAGCAGCGCACGGATGGGCGCATGAACGAACTCGCAGCAGCTTGCGCGCTCCTCTCTCCCTCCCTCTCCGCCCTTCGCGCGCTCTCCACTCTTTCTCTCGTTTGCCTCCTCTCTCTCTCTTTCTCTCCCTCTTTCTCGCTCTGCCCCCTGCCTCCGTTTCCTTCTTCTGCTTTATCACAATGAGCGGCTGCGTGTGCGTGTCGGTGTCGTTAGGCAGTAGCTGCCGGTGCAGGCGTGGTTGGTTCCTTGCCCTCTGTCGCGTATTTATATCTAGCGAGTAGAGCGAATGCATCGCGGCTCGCTTCTTGTTTGCCGGGACCACTCCTCTCTTTCTTTCTCTCGCTCTCGTGCTCCTCTTCCCCCGTTCTCGCTCTTTCGCGCTCCCCCTCTCTCCTTCTTTCTCTCTCTTTCTTTCTCTCCTCCTCCTCCTCCTTCTCCTCCTCCTCCTCCTCCTCCTCCCCTCGTATCGCGGCCCCGCCAAACCTGCTCCGTGCAACGTTAACGCCTAGCGCCGGCTAATCACCGGGATACGCGGATTTTTCTCGCCGATCTACCGTCGCGCGCGGACTTGCTCCGATGATTTCTGGTTCCAGCGCGGCGCGCGAAATCTTCCGGAAAACGTCGGTTTACGGACTCGCTGGCTAGAGCGCGAGCGTGTGAGAGAGCGCGCGCCGCGGGCCGCCCGGAACGCGCGCTGATGCTCTCCAACGAGAGCGCTCCCCAAGACGAAGGAGTCGACGTAACGACGACTCGCCGGAGATCATTTGCCTCCGCGAGAAATTAGATCGAACCGGTAAACGAAACGAGAGCGCGCAGGATGGGGCAAATAATGGTCGGTAGATTGCGGTTTGGTCCGGCGCAATATCCTTCTCCACGCGCATCGCCGTGGCGTCGTGTGCGTTTTTTTCCCCCCCTTTTTTTCGCCTTGCCTCACCCTCCGCCCTGACTCCCAGCTCCTCGCCCCCCCCCTCCCCGCCCCCGCCGCTCTTGGGCCCCTATCTGCCCGGTCACCCCGTTAAATCCGGTCTAGAAATATCGCGTTAACGTCGACGTTAGCGGATCCAGGATAATAGTAATTTCCGATAGCGCGGCTAAGACCCCCCCCGAGTTTTTGCACCGGACAAGAATGCCTTGCACGACGATTGCGCGCGCGCGCGTGTGCGCGCTTGCCCCGTTCGTGTCACTACGTTCGAATCGGTTACGTTGAAAACAACATACATAAGTCCGTAAGCTTTAGCAAGTCAAAGCGGCTAATGGAACGTGTTAAATTCGCAATGTGTGCTTGCTGAGACACACGCGAGTACGTAACGACTGTAGCGCGTAATGGTGATTTTTTTGCAATGGCATGCTTTGTAAACGTTAACCGCTAAAGTGTTGCTTCGCACGTAGCACGTGCAATAATAATGTAGATTTTAGATAAAAATTGCAGCGCGGATTTCGTATCCTACCCGGTGTTCGCGCCGCTTTCTCAAGTTTACGCATTCCGGGCTCTCCGTGCGGTTTTTCGAATTGGCCGACTCGCCCGCGCCGCGTCCGAGAGTGCACGCGAGTCTCGTTGCGACGGGAGCGGCACCGGTGATCTCTTGAGTGGCCGACCGACGCGCGAACGACAAACGAGCGCGATCGCGGCCTTTCTTTTCTTCCTGGGAATACCGCGGCCGCCCGCCGCGGTCGAGCGAGATTCAGTCGGGAGTGAAAATTTAATGCGATTTTAATCGGCGCGATAATCTGCGTCGCCGATGGACGATGGATGGAAGCAACCGGGGTGGCAACGAGAGCAAAATCGCTCCACCATTCACCGAAAGACTCCGAAAGCTGCGTTTTTCAGTAAAATTGCGCGACGAAAATTTCTTCAGCGCAAGGTTCAAAAGTTGCAAATATCCATTTCTTCTCCTTACAACAATTATACACCGCGATGCGTGCGCTGTAATTGCAACGGGACGCTTAAATTACCGTGCGCGGACATTTTTAACGATATGTTTATATATTTATTCCCATTCCGACAAGAATTAAATGAGAGAGACACTTAATGCTGGCGCTACGCTCGCAATTAACGAGTTCTACGATTTTACCACCCCACGTGGTCGCGAGTAAACACCGAGAAATGGATTTCTCCAGCAATTGACGTATTCGATTATGGGCAATTAAACAGCCGCGCTTATTACGAGAGATAAAAGAAGGGGCAATGGCTCGTACCCGACGGCCATAAACATCCGTTGCATTTCGATCGATCGCAATAAAGAAACTTGGTGTCGGCCATTGCCGATGCGTGAGCGGCATATTGTAATGATATGATTAATCGCCGGCATGCCACATAAATTTAAACGGTGGATTTAGTAGCTGCCGATGCGCCTAATATAATGACGGATTTACAGCTTCAGCTAAACGGAACATTGTTTAGAGACGTCTGCTTCTAATAATATATGCACAGTAGAATCCGCGAGGCGGATAAGTTGGCGAGGTTTTTAATAAATGAAACGGAGCACAGATTCCATCGCGAAACTTTGAAGAAACGGATTCGGAAGCGATTGATCTTACAGAAGTAGGACTGATTCGGGCTAATGCGAGCTCCCTCTCTCTCTCCCCTCTCTCTCTTTCTCTCTTTCTCTCACTCACTCATTGAGTCATCGAACTCGATCGCGAACTCCGGTTTTTCGATCGGACGCGCATCCGCTGCGGACTTTCGTCGTGGGGAAAAATAAAAAAAAACAGCAGGAATGACCACCCCGCTAAGTTCCTAAGGTGAGAGAGCGACCAAAGAAATCGTGCCTCTTTAAAGTTATCGGGAGCAATCTCTCCCTCCCCCCCCCTCGGTTGCCACTGTTACAATTTCAAACAGTTCTGCGTTTCATTTATTTTTTATCGGGGAGAAGTTTGTTGACCTTGCAGTGCGAAACGCCAGGAATACATTGGTGGAGGCACGAAAGTGGGGTAGACGACGGGTGGTAGTGGTGCTGGCGGTGGCGGTGACGGCGACGGAGGGCTCGCCAGCGGGGGAGGAGGACGGCGGCGGCGGCGGCGGCGGCGGCGGCGGCGGCGGCGGCGGTGGCGGTGGAAGGAGGGCGAGGACCGAGGGCACGCGGGGAACCAAGGGTTGCGGCAGCGGCGGCGGTGAGGGGTTGCTCCGGGAGTGGGATGAATCGAGAGGCGAAGCGAGTTATTTCGCGCGAAGTGTGCATTGCCCGAATTTGCCTTCGTGCTTTTTTCCCCGTTTTTTTCCCCCCTTGATTCTCGCGCTACTCCATCGTCCACAACGCGCATCCTAAACATGGTCGCGAGAGACCTCCCGTATGAGTCGCGAAAGGTGCGTCAAAAAAGTCTCGTAGCGCTCCGTCTCAGATATCTCTCCCTCCCTTTCTCTCTTTTTATTCCTTCCCGTTTTCCTTTCCGCTACATTTTAATTGTTCCAACGGAATGAAATAATTCAGTTCTTTGATAAGAATTAATATTTGTTGCAGTGAACTTCTCTTCCATTTCACATCGAGCGCTTAATTATATCGCCGCACTTTATTGTACGCAAGAAATTGCAACAATTATTTCTCTAATTGTTCACGGGGCGTGTTGAGTATTTTAACATATTTTTAAACTCTAAATTTCCGGTTTGACGGACGAGGAATGCAATTTGTAAGAATGGGACTTTCCCTGCAGGGAACATGTAGCCAACTACAGCCGGTCTCCGTTACCGATAAAGATGCTTCCTCGATAAAAGTCATTATATCCGCGCGCGATTGTTCGATAACGTTTACGGAATGCAGCGCGGAATTTCATTATTGGTCACAACATAGATCTTGAGGACAGTAATAACAGTAGTGCGGTGTATAATGACTTTGAAATTATTGCCGAATAAATAACATAAATAATAGTGCGCGGGAGCGCACTATTACAATTATTCTCTGAATACTGGTTCGACTGGTAATCTCCGGGGGTGGCACAATATTGCGGTGTCCTCTCACGAGTAATTCAAATTAACGAAGCGACGATCTTGCACCCGGGTTTCGTATGCGCGCGTCACAGCCGTCTCGTCGGAGAAGAAGCACGGTATGTCTTTCATATTAAAATTTTCGACAACTGTTTTTATTTCGCGTATCAATCTCTTCCGTCTCTGCGCGTCACGACAGATACGTTCCTCTGTATAATGATTAAAAAAAAAGGAATAATCAAGCTTTTTAGCCGACATTAACCGGCCAATGTTTTAATACAGAAAGTTTATTGCGAAAAATATTACCTCAGCCAGGTTTTGAACCTCCCTACTCTCTAGGCGGGCGTCTGACCAATTCGGGCACCGAGGCATGTTTAAAAAAGGAAGACGATTATTCCGTAATGATATTACACGACATTACGTACGGCATTTTCGTCCCTTCCTTATGTCACTCGACGAGGCGGGAGGCGGGTACCCGAGTCGAAAGCTCGGTCGTACAGTACGGCCTTAAGAGTGCGAGCGACCGTTGGGTTGGGTTAGGCTCCTCGGGCTTCGCGTGTCTGCATCCCGTCTGGCCACGTGTGTCTTGCACCGACTCGGCACGCCGACTCCCGGCTTCGCTTGGCACGGCTCTTTCGCGAGTTTTTTGATTTCGCAAAACGAGCCTTGCGGAAACCGTTTTGCCGGTCCGGCACAGAGCGAATTTAAAGCGCGCGGTAGGCGGAAAGGAACAAGCGCGTGTAAAAGGGTGGAGGAGGGCGAAACATCCGATAATCCCCCGTCCTCCCAGCCTGCGCTGGAAAATCGCGAATGACGAAATAAAAGCGTACGTTTCGAGGACGTTTCGAGCGTCGAGTCTGTATAATTGAAATGATTATCCGAATCGTAATATCGCAAAGTGATAGTTAACACGCATTGTGATGCGCGCTTCTCTCTCTTTATCCCGCTATTCTTTTTCAAACGATCGGCGAAAACGTAATTTTAATATCAATCGACGAAACGGTCACACTCAATGAAGCTCTTTTGCCGTTTTATTAACCGTCATTTTATTTGAACATCAATTACCCGGCATCATTATACCCTTGCAATTTTTTGCGCTCGGGATTATTAATGTCCCGCCTCGTATACGCGAGCAGGAGTCAATTAGATTATTACAAACGCGCGAGAGATGAATAATTGTTTTATTGCGCGTTTTATTGCGCGTGGACTGATTTCGAGTGTGTTTAGTAACTACGACGTGATTAACGTATTATTAACGTTACCGTTAATTTACTTCTGCGATTGCACGTCCTGTAATATTCGTGCATTTTTATTCCGTTCCACCGCTGATTGCATAATATCGCTTATTAAGTCAGCAATCAGGTTGAACCGCGTTAGGCTATCCTCACCAGGGTATTCGCGATACGTTCTTGCACTTACATCGTTTCTTTTTTTTTTTAAGTTGACTTACATTCTTCCTTTTTATCGCAAAAATTAATTTACAATCTCACAGGTTTGATGGGCAACGAGAAAATGCAAAAGTTGTCGAAAGCATTCAAATTTTCTTTCGATTCATATTTTTATAGTTTTCACTGTAAACCGGAAGCAGGTAAAACGTCTCGCGAAACATCCTTGGAAAAAGAAACCACTGCTTTTACACGAACTTGACCGACAATGCCCGGAAAGATGCTGAAACCAATTGCAATTAGTTTTAAAATTTTTATTTCAACGTGAAACTAACAATGTTTTTTTAAAACTATTGTCATGTAACAGGGATGCAAGTGTCACTGAAAATTTTTGTTTTTTTTCTTACACTTTTTTGCGATAATATGTTAAAATGTTTTATTTTATCGCAAGTTAATAAAACTGGAGAAAAAACTCCAACCAATTTTTACAGCACAACTGTTGATTGTAGTAATTTAATGGTGGCTGTTAGTCATTTTTCTGAAAATGAAATTTTCCTACTTACATCCCTCTCGTATAGAAGCCCTCAATTATACACGATAATGAAAAATAACGATCTAGGAAGGAAAGAGTACCGCGCTTTTCGATCCAGAAAAGATTGACTCACATCCTGTCTGCAATGATCGATTCAATTCATTCATCTCCGAGCTTCTTTCAGTAACTGCTACTTCTCCAATATCTATCGTACAAAAGAAGCAATTTACGCAATCTTCAGGCCCCCAAAAAAGAAAACTCACGGCCGAGAGCCGTTAATCTTGTGAGAATTTGCGCGCTTGAACCACGTTTCGCGGACACGCCAGTAATCGGCGTAACGTATGATTAGAGTACCGGGCGCACGTCGTACCGGACATCGCATTCCGCTTTCATATCTAAGCTGAATCTTGGTCGCTCTCGATGCTGCTGCGAAGGGTACGAAAGAAATTCCGAGCCGCGAGCACGAGAGCTATAATAATTAAAACGCGCGGAGGTAAACGATCGGCGCGGCGGTCACTCGCGCGGCCGCGGCAGGGGAGGAGGGAGAAAGGAAGGAAGAGGGAAAAGCGGGCAGGGGCTGTCGTGGCCGGGCTTCGTGTACGTAATTGCCGTGATTACGGGTACGTCAGTTCGGAGCATCTAGGTGCACGTACGTACGTACGTACGTATGCACACACGTGAGCGTCGCGCGGATTCAGTTTGATCCGGGTGCGTGTAACGGCGCGTGCTGCAACGCGTTGCAGCGGAAACGCTGGCAACCGCGCGTTGCGGCGCGGACCAATGCGCAGCATCATTATCTGGAGCGCTGCTTAGCGAGGAGCATCATCTGAGAAAGAGCTCGTTAATTTGCGCGCGTCTCGCACGGCGCGAACGGCGGGATCGCGCGAGCCCGCCACGCCGGAAGGAATGAACTTTCCGATATCTCGCCAACGAGTCGGAACTCTCCCGATCGTCGATAACGCCAGATCGAGAAGCGACGTCCACGTGTCGCTTCGGCCGATCTCGTCGATCCAAGAGTGAACACGACTTAAGGCCGAATCGGACTAGCAATTGCCGACTCGGTTTCCATCGGGATTGGCGATTTACAATTGCCCTCTAGCCAATGAGAGCTGATTAAATTGCTGGCTGCGTTGCTCTCATTGGCCAGAAAACAATCGTCAACTGCCAATCCTAGTCCAATCTGCGTCGACAATGGCTGGATCGGACTAGCAATTGCCGACTTGGATTGGATCGGGATTGGCGATTGACGATTGTCGTCTAGCCAATGAGAGCCGATTAAATCGCTGGCAGTTTTGATCTCATTCACGAATCACGAATCGCGCATAGTGTGGCGCTAGCTTTACCGCTTGAGATGTTTCGTCCGTTTCCCTGCTTTACGCGAGCTACGATTTTAACCCTAATGACAGCCTTTCAAGTTGACCAAGGTAAAATCTCGATATCCTCTGGCGTCTATCTCTTATCGCGACTGTCGCGACAAATGGGGAACCCATAGAGCGACACGCATCGCGGGACAAGGAGAGAGGATCGATGTCCTTCCCATTTTTTTTTTCGAGCGCTCGAGCTTTCCTCGAGCTTGCTACGGTTCGGAAGCACGAATGCGGCACTCGGCCGCATTGCAAATGAAGAAAAAAAGGCGAAGCGAGCCGGGCCAGAGGCGTAATATGCATCGTGCATTTTTCCAGGCGTTAATGCGCTGAAATCAATAGCGGTAATTACGTAGAAAGCCCGGCGCGTCGTCGAAATGACTTACTGCCGGCTACCGCCGCGCCGACGGTACGTGATTTCGCGCGAAAACGCCGGGCGGACGGATAGAGGAGGACGGAGCCTCGGCCGCGGGCGCGCGCGCGAATGCGATGGATATTCCCCTCTAATAAACGGCCTCGCATGCGCCGGGCGGGCGGTGGTGCACGACGTCGAACGACTCGCGGAACTTATATAATTGGGCTAATCACCCGAGTGTCTTACCACTCGATCTATCGGCGTTCCGTTAATTCTGGCGTTGCGAGACCGCCGCGTCCGGCGTTTCGCGCGCTGCTTTTCCAGCCTCCTCGGTAAGCTCCGCGGTCGCGCGAAGGTAAACCTATAATCCGCCTCGTAAGACGGTATTAATAATACGCGGTAACGTGAAAAGCGGGCCAGAAATCGGGGGGAAAAGGTATTCGTCAAAGTAATATCTCTTCGCGCTGCTCCGCTCGCGGTATCTGGAATTAGATATTATTTTCGTAAAAAGCGAGACGTATTCACGAACGTGTAATAGCGTTCGCATAAGAAGCCGCGCTGTAAGGAGCACTCGCATCACGGCGGCCGCGTCGTCAGTGCGCTTTTTACAGTCATCCGGCGCAGGATGCCGCGACCCCTGCCTAAGTGTGCGAGTCAGATCAGCCCCGGGATGACGGTGCGCGATCGCTTTTCTAATTAATTCGCATTTTATCGACGCTCCTCCGTCACGGGATGTTTTGCGCGCCGCGCGATGTATGCGCACGTCAATCTACCGTTTAATCGAACTTTCCAATCAGATAGCCCGGCATGCAAAGTTCCGCGCTACCGCGAGGAAACAATCGCCCGCGTTTGTTTCGTGATACGCGATAACGTCATTATCGAGATCGCGCCTAACCGGGACCGGCCTTATCAAGCGGCGGGGCCTAATGGACTTTCGATCTGGCGTCTCGCAATTTGGATTTTCGCAGTCGGCTCGCGCGGATCGCGTCGCGATACAAATTGTCAGAAGGCGAGATGGTGATTAATATTTATGCGCAGAAAAAGGCGCGAGCAACGATCGATGGGAAACGGGACCGCAATGGATGTTCGTTAGGATCGATCCGACCGGCCTAAAGCCCGTATCAGACTACGGATTGAGATTGACATTAGATTGAAATTTGACCAATTAGAGTAAAAGTTGCTAAACTCGGGATTAGTAAACTTTGCTGTGATTGGTCAAATTTCAATCTAATCCCAATCTCAATACGTAGTCTGATACGGCCTAAAGACCGGCCCCGCGTCTAACGGGCCTACGTTTCGTTTCGCGGTTTAATCTCAGGAAGGGCGGGAAAGCCCCGTCTCGAAAAGCCTGTCACTCACTTTACACGAGTGAGTTCGAAACCGGTTCGAACTAGCACTCTATTTCGTCGTTGTTGTCTTGGTCCTCGTCAACGGCAGCGGCGGCGGCGGCGGCGGCGGCATCAGTAGCAGCAGCAGCAGCAGCAGCAACATCTACTCAGCGTAACGGAAGCCGCAATAGCCACACAGATTCTTGTTTTCGAGTCGCTGCGCTACTCCTCCCTTTTCTCTCTTGCTCTCTTTTATTTTGTCCTGTTTTTTCCTTCTTTCTTCCTTTCTTGCTCGCCGTGCTGCCTCTCTTTCCGCGTGTACGCATCGGCGGGCGTACTACCGCTCCCTGATAAAATCCCACAAAAATCGGGAAGCCGTTAGCTCCGGCCGGCTATGGTAACCGCGAGAGGAAGGAAGAGAGAAAGAGAAACAGAAAGAGAGAGAGAGAGAGAGAGAGAGGGGGAGGGAGAGAGAAAGAGAAAAAGAGAGGTTGGACTAGCGCTCAATATAGATTCAGGAGAGCAGTCTCTATACGAGGTATAGAGCCGCTAGCCGGGACGTCTTATTAACGCTGTGGTGGACGCACCTCGGCATAAAACGACCGGTGCACTCTCTTCCGCGAGCTGCATTAATTAGTGATTTTTAGTCCGACTATTACGGCACACAAGACTGTATTACGCTTATTTATACTCGCAAGGATACCCGCCGTCCCCGTTCGTTGCCCGCGCGGCCTTGTCGATTGTCAAATCATTTCGCCCGATTCAGTTTCAATTTTCAAAGCTCTCTCCGTAGCGATCGTCAATCTCCAAATTTGCCATTGGCAGCATAAGCGAAGTCGTAAAAAAATATTTAAAGCGACTCTATCTAAGAATCCTTGGCTCTACTCGGCCGGCCATTTCCGTCGACATCCGCGAACTTTGCAGTTTCACGGATAATTTATTACCAGGATCCGCGCGTTCGATCGCTCGATCTCGATCCCGCGTATCGGCCGGCAATTAATTGTCGTATTACTTGTACAAACTTTCTTCAGATTCATATTATAAAACCCCGGAATCGCGGATGAAGGTCGAGTAGCTCTCTTTACGCGATTCCGAGACGCATAAGTATGTAATTATGCGTGCGCGGTTATGGGACGCGTTAACGAACTCCGCCAGCAGCAGCAGCAGCAGGATACGGCGAGCAACACGAAACGAAAAGGCGTTGGTTGGCGCAGAGAGGGTGAAAGGGGGAGGAAAGCGCGGAGCGCGCGGGAAACGAGGTACGCGGGGAAGGGGAAAAGACTGACGTTTCGAGATAAAGCGGGAGAGGAGGGGGGGAAAGGGTGGTCACTGGAGAGATATTCTTGGCAGCGACGGCGATGCAACAACTGTCCCCATCCGTCATCTACGAGAGACCGACCGGAGCAACGAGAGGGCCCACGGCCACTACGGGGGAGCCGCAATGTTCCTCTTTGTGCACACACACACACACACACTCACTCTCTCTCTCT
>NW_011967221.1:1877922-1890174 GCF_000949405.1 Vollenhovia emeryi
CTCTCTCTCTCTCTCTCTCTCTCTCTCTCTCTCAATTTTTTAGATAATGGTATGTACCTAGGATTTTACTCCGAGATTAAAATAAACGCCTACTCTCTCTTCCTCCTTCGAGGAGAGGATGAAAAAAAATCGCGATCGTCGGAGGACGGCGATGTTATTATCTGACACGCGCCATATTGTGTCGTTAGATAAATTTCTGAAACACTCTCCGAGGTAACGCCATTGAGAATCACATTGAGATTTTGAAAATTCGTTAAGAGGCGCGGGCAGAAAAATCATGTTTGTAATACGTTTAATGTCATATTTATGAATTGCTCTTCAATTATGGAGAAAATTTTCAACTAGTAAATTTTCCAATACGCACGTAAAATATAAAAATTGGTACGGGAAAAAATAATATAAATTTCGTGGTCAAGTTCTTAAACGGTACTTAACAATCGCAAAATGATCGTTTAGCGATACTTGAAACGCACATCAATTTTCTCGGCAGGAAATAATTGCGGAAAGAGACGATAAGAGCGTATCCTTTCGCTCGCAGTATAATGGTGACATTTTCTATCGCGAGAGGAATGGAGAATTATTTGCAATTAAATCAATTGCTGTTACGACGAAAGTTTCTTGCGTTCCCTTCTGTAGAAATCGGGTTTGACACGGAAAGCAGTTCACCTCGCCTTCTGCATGCCTGAGAAAATACTGGCGAGACTCTCGGAGTATTCGATCATTCGCGGTGGATGCGTGCGGAACTGGCATAGCATTAGAAATAACTGGGCTCGCCGCCACGGATGTGTTTAACCTTTAATCCACGGGATGATGTTAAAGTATACTTCATACTTTTAAGTGGCACACCCTTCGATACCTGTTAAACCGATTGCGTTGTAACAAATATACGAATTGCGCCGCGAAACATCGTATCGAGTTGTTTAAGCCTGAAATCGATCTTAATTTGCACCTCTGCCGAAATTGCTAAGCCTCTACGAGCTTTTTTTTTTATTAGAAAGAGTATCTTCTGAAGAAATAATAGGCCCGAATTCCAAAGGGACGCTATTTATTCATCAACTCCGAGACTTGGAATACAAATGCAGTTGAAATATTTATCTTATTAAAGCGGTCGAGTGGCACGAGTTATTTTGTCCATTATTTTTAGTTAGGCACGATATCAATCACTCGTCGAGACGTCGAAAACAATCGCGATTGTTAACCGTTAACCGTTAGTTCGGTGGATTATAAAAGTCGACCGAGTCCGGCGAGGTGTTCTTCACGCGTGGCCACGATCTCTTGTACTTGTCCGTTCCAATTTTCCACGCTCGTTCCACGCGATAAACATTTTTGAGGCCTCATTCAGCGTTCGATCGTTTCGCGTTCGATGCGCGCGGACTTGGCCTAGGTACGGTAATAGCCGGGTACCGGCACTCGCGGCGGGCGTGCCGGTACCCGGCGCAAGGATGGTAAGCCGGTTAAGTGAGCGCGGGGAAAAGAAACGATCGGTCATCCTGATGCGTATAAACGCGTCCGTGACACGGACACGGCGCCGCGCGAGCGAACGAGCGAGCGGGCAGCGCGCAAGTGTGCGCACGCACAGACACACGCGTTCGTAGGTTCCTCTCTCTTTTTTTTTCCTTTTTTACTATATTCAATTGCCGGCGGTACGCTCCACTAGGTCCCAGAATTGACATAGCGTTATCCGGCGACGAGAGAGTTATCGCGGGAATATTACTACGGAAAATTATTAACCATCCCGACCAGGCCGTGATTGAACAGTGATTGAGCTTCGCGAATCGCGAGGTAAGTTTCCTATCGACGACGGAATGGAGTTACGCGCGTACTGCTGATCCTTTCCTCTTTTTTTTTTGATTAACGCAAAAAGGTACTCGCGCCGCTGAAACGAAGAAGATTAGGGCACTGGCGGTGCACGCGGTGCAATTTGAACAAGAATCGTAATGTGCCGAGTATTAGCGAAAGCATTTCGATACGTACAGCGATGGACGGAACGGTCGCGACACGTTTTTTTCAAATAAGTTTAGGAAAGTGCATTTGGATCGAGAGTTACACTGGCAGAAAAAAATGGTTGCAGTTACAACAATCTCACTATAATTTATAGTCACTGTAGGACCCAACCACATTTTTATAATTCCTCCAACTACTAAGTTATGGGTGACCTAACAATGTATTATAGTTTTATAGACACAGTATTGGTCCGTGCAACTTCCGATATGGTTGGCATAAACCAAAACGAGCTTTTAATTTGGTAAGGTGTACTGTAAATATTGCAATAACAACCACAAGTCACATTTGGACTAACTATTTGTAATAGTAATAATCGGATTTATATTGCAAGTAATATTCCCCGCTTTTTATTATATATACATTGCGTTCACTATGTTCATTGGTTAAATCACTTTGCACTCATAAAGGATAGTACAAGAAAGCATCTTTCAAAGAAAAGATAAGTAATCTTATACGACTATATACACTTATCCGTATTTATAACACCCTATGCGGTTTTCTTGAAACGAGAAAGTCTTATACCGCGCGTCCCTCTAGTGAGGACATTCCGAACCACTTCACTTTTGTTTACCACGTGATTAGTAAGGTGGATGATAGAAATGTTTGTTAAATTGACTATTATTGTGATTGTATTTACTATATAAAAATAATTAACTAATTTACTATCCATTACCTGGATATTTTAACAGAATAATAGATAAGAGCTTATATTTTATAGTAAATTTTTTAAATAGTTGGCATTACTGTGTCTATATGGCTGCTATTACTGATATTATAGTAATAATTACTATAAAAATGATATTCCTGACTGTAAGTATTTTACTATGCAATTATAGTTTCAAATACTACATATTTTTCTATCAGTGTACAGTTCGAAATCTTCTCCGAGAAACATTTTACTCCACGGCCATTCCAAAACCATTTCGCGCGTTTCCGATCTATTTCTCGAGTTCCTCATTAAAAAAAGAAGCGTGACAACCATTCTGTCCATTACTGTACACGTGACAAATCTCCCTTCCTCTCCTACACGGAGAGAATTTTTTCTTAAAATTTATCCTGAAAATCATGTGATCGTGGAACAACGTGGCATTTTGAAGAACTGTATGAGAGTTTTTAAAATTTTATATTTTACTATTTTTCCTACTGGCTTGCTTGCGAGAACCAGTCAGGATTTAGCCTGAAATCACTTGATCTAAACCTCTGCATCCTTATTGAACGTTGCAAGCAATCCAGCAGTAAATTTCGAAAAACTCGTAATGTTTTTCAAAATGCCACGTTGTCCCACGATAATTTTCAAGGTAAGTTTCAAGAGAAAATTCTGTGTACACGATCGAATTTAGATTTCTTTTTAGACTTCTAAATATAATTTTAATGATGCCTTAATAATTGAACACCGTCGGTCTGTACACAAAAGCCACATAATTTGTATATTACACAAATGTTTTCTTGAATTGACAGTTCTAAGAGGCAAAGGTGCAAAAAGTGCAGAATCACTCCAGCATTTACCAGCACCCTTAAGTCGAATTACTTAGTTTGCCGACAACGCGTTACATTTAATTGCAGAGGTCGGAAACACGCGTAATGAGATACATTGTGATCCTAAAATAGAAACTTTCTCCTCCAATTTCGTGCCTCTCGCGCGAGCGTCGTAAGGAGAGACGCGAGGCGCCGAGCGCCGCGGAGAGATATCGCGTCGCCGACAGGGAGATAGACGTCGGCGAACGCGATGTTTTCCCCCGATAACGTTAGCGCCGATCATCGATGCAACATTAAATCTAGCACACTGTCACGCTTTAACCGCGCAGCTTAACTCTGGGCACGCCTACCGAGTTTAATGAACTTGTGCAATCGAGTGTCGATGCTCCTCGCGCCAAGTAACTACAAGAATAAGCCGTTATCTCTCGAGGCCGCGCGCCGGATTCGCGCAAAGATTTCGAACGGCGAGAACCCGTCGCGTTTGCGACCCGACGACGTTACGTCCGCTAAGCGAGCGAGCGGCCGTTTGGAACGATTAACTGCTCTCTAAGCCTGCCTTTCGCACCTAATCAGAAAGTCGTTACGAGAGCCGCGCAGGGTACTCGGCGAGGAGAGCACCGTGCCTCCGCATCAGCGCGAGAAGGGAACCTTCTTGCGACGCGATAATCGCCCGTTATCGGAGCAGCGACCTGTGAATTACGTACCGTAACTCATTTTTCTGCATGCTTATTAATGTCTTGTAGGTGAGACTGGATTCTCGTGTAATCGGCGCGAGGTAAAAAGGAAACGAAACGCGAACGCGCGTTGGCGCTCTATCGGAGAGGCGACGCTGGAAATTCACAACGCGACAATTACTCGCGGCACTCGAGTTACGATATCGCCCTCGATCATTCGCGTACTTTCTACGCGTTCGCACAATCGCCATTATTATCGTCTTCTATTTGCCGGAATTTAGATGGCGCCGATTTTCTTACGCGGCTCGCAATTTAATTGCAATTTGTAGACGCGCGTCGGCTACAGCAGTCAAATCTCCGCTGTATCTCGCGTTACCGCTCCTCGTATGATACTTAACAAGAGCGCGCCGTTATTCCGAGCCGCCTTATCTATTCAAAACCATCGAGCAAGTATCACATCTCGTCGCTCGGATAACTACAACCTGCATAGAGTGGTTTTCCCTCTTACTTCCTGCCCCTCTCGCGCCCTCGCCGCTTTCCTACCTCGCTTCGCAAGTCGCACGCGTACACGTCCTCGACGCGTTAACGCCTGTTGATCCTTCGACAGGACCAACTCCTCGAACAATGCCTTTCCCCGCTCCTCTTCGCCCTGGTCTTGCCGGCAACATGCATTCCCCCCCCCCCCTCCTCACTCAATCTCCCGATCTTTCGCCCCCTCCATCCGTTTCGATCCCGCGTGTCGCGGGAGCGCGCGGGGGTTGCGCGGGGCGGGGAAAAACCGAGGCACACGTGTATCGGCTCATGATGAAAATAGTGCAATAAGCGCGTAGTTATGCACCAACGGCGGCGTGCGGTTTACCCACCACCCGCCATCCCTGTCCATCCTACGCCGCTCTCGCTCTCCCCCTCCCCCACGCCCTTCTTCCACCCTCCCCACACCCTCTCACCCTCTCGCGCTGTAAGTCGGTACACCTCTCGCATCCCGCGCCGCTGCGCTTTTCCCTACGGTAACATGAGCGACTGCGCGTACACTATATACTACGTGCGCGCACACGCGGGCACCACCGCGGACGTTTAAACCGGGGGGATAGCTACTAATTACAACGGTTACGGCATGGCAGTTGGCGAAGAAAAAAGGCTGATCTCCCGCGAGCCGGCCGCGGGAGGGGCGGAGGGCGCGGGAGATGGATGAGGGGTCAAGGGGGGAAAGGGGGCGGAGTTGGGGGAAAGGGAGCAGGAAAAATTCACCGGAGAATGGGTGGACGCGACACGACCGAGTAATCGCCGCCTGGATTATAGCGCGCAGCACGTAGGATGTGTGAGCGTGTGTATGTGTGTGTGTGTGTGTGTGCGTGCGAGAGCGCACGTACGTGTACGTGTGCACGTTCGTTTTTCCTCGTGTATCCTTCTCGGCCCGGAATATCGTCTATCTTTATACCCCTTTCGCTCTCCCTCCCTCCCTCTGTCGGTCCCTCGTTTTTTTCCTCCTTCCCGTTCGGTTCCTGAGGAACAGATCGCGGTCCCTGGCTCTCGCGTGGATCGCGTGCGTAAACGCGTATCCGATGGTTAATGAACTCGCCGTAATTTCCATCCTCGAGCGTCTCGCGCCGCCGCGCCGCCGCTGCAACGCGCCGCGTCGCAGCCGCGTCGCGCCGGCGGGATCCCCGTCGGGGATGTCCTTGCAAGGATACGGGGCACGATTACCGATCTACCTGCTACCTATCTACCTACCCCGGCCCCGAATAATTAACGAGTAAATCATAGGTTTCGGAGATTCGTCGATTCGACGCGACGACTCGCGACGTTCTTCGCGGAACGCGCGCCCGTGCGTGATGCGGCACGGTTATTACGCCGCGATACGGCCTGGCGTTGTACGCATTAGGCCACCGGACGTATCCCCGATGTGATCGACGCGTTACTTGTCGTCAATATAGTCGACAATAAACAGGAGAGAGATTGCTCTTATACTGAACATACGTAAAGACCGAATCAGACTGGCAATTGTTGACTTGGATTGAATTGAGATTGGCGATTGATGATTGTCCTTTAGCCAATGAGAGCAAAGCCAGCGATTTAATCGGCTCTCATTGGCTATAGGACAATCTTCAATCGCCAATACCAATACAATCCGAGTCCGCAATTGCTAGTTTGAGTCGGCCTTAAGGCTGGATCAGACTAGCACTTGTCACAGCAGATTGGATTGGGATTGGCAATTGATGATTGTCTTCTAGCCAATGAGAGCAAAGCAGCCAGCGATGTAATCGGCTCTTATTGGCTAGAGGACAATCTTCAATCGCCAATCCCAATCCAATCTGCGTTGACAAGTGCTAGTCTGAGTCGGCCTTAAGGCTGGATAGTCGACGCAGATTGGATTGGGGTTGGTAATTGTCTTCTAGCCAATGAGAGCAAAGCAGCCAGCGATTTAATCGGCTCTCATTGGCTAGAGGACAATCTTCAATCCCACTTTAATCCGAGTCGGCAATTGCTAGTCTAATTCGGCCTTAAAAGATATGGTGTTTCTTTCCTCCACCTTCGCCCCCGCTTGATCCAAATGTTTAACATCGCGCTCGGGGTCGCGATTAATTTCGCCGTTCATTCACTCAAATCCCGGCCGTAGCCACGACCGCCCGTACAGGGAGACGCGAATGATTAATGCGAGAAGGTTACCTCGTGCCCGGGAAACTTTCTTTCGTACGGACGGAGGAATCCGAGTGCGAGCGTGTCCGTGGATCGATTTGTCGGAATGCAATCCGGGAACACGGAATATCTCGCGTCACGATCTTAAACCTCCAGCCGACCTATCGATGCCAAGGCGCGGAGACGTCGTCGCCGGACTAATCTCAGCCGGGTGGATTAGCTCCACCCACGGTTTTACAGCATAAACCGAACGTTCCGAATACCAGCGAGGCGTATCCGCCTGATCGAGCGCGCGGACCCGCGCGCGGACTCGCGACCGCTCGACCGGCCCGCCAAGGATACGAAATGGATGCGCGCCGGCTAAACTCTTCTTCGAGATACGCCCGTACGCGTCGCGGCGAAGCCCGTTGACACATTTCTGCTGAAACGCTTCAGCTTTCGAGGAGATATTTCGAGCTGCGAATCGAAAGGTCTGGAGAGGATAACTCTAATGGCGGTACTTTTGACGCACGGACAGCGGGCGCCTTCGGAAAAAAAGAAACTGTAACGCAGCGATCTCGTTTGACATAATCTGCAACGGCTGTAAAACGTTAAAGATAACGATATCAACTTTAATAACTTGAAAGATTCAAAGTACCACTGTGATTCAGAGGACTACTAGAGTGCAACCAATCGAGTACCGGTTCGAGGAGATGAAAAAAGTTATTTTCCTATGCTCTCGCAACGCGAGCGGCGTGGCGAATTCTCTCTTTCTCTCTCTCTCTTGCTCTCTCCACTTAGTCAGTAGCAGCGCGGATAGAGCCGGTGCTTCCGTGTGCGGCACGGTGGTTATCGCTCGCGGCGACGTGACTTCGCCGGCGGTGCGCCGGTTCCTTCACCCGACGCGGCGGTAGCCGGCGAGCGTAGGGAAATGTAATGGCGTTTCAAGCTCAGGTGTGGACGCGCGCGATCGCGAGCGGTGGTGCGCGTTGCGTAGGTAGGTAGGTAGGTAGGTTGCGCAAAAAGCAAAAGAGCGGGCCGCGAGCGAGAGCAGGAGGAAGGGCGTCGGCCGGCCTCGCGAAGCGCCACTCGGTCAAGCTCACTGCCATCATCTAGAATCTAGATTCTAGATAGCACGTGAGCGCGCGAGCGAGCGCGCGCGTACGCACACGCACGCACACGCGCGCCCGAATACCGGCTCTAGGACTGCCCATGCCGGCCGCGCAATCTCGCCGCCACTCGCTTTACCTTCTCCCCTTTTTCTTTTCTCCTCTCCGCGCTATATATCGCTCGCTTCCAGCGAGCCGCGCGCGAATCGAGAGCGCGATGCGTACAGCAGCCCGCCTGCCCGTTGCGCCGCGCCGCGCCGATGCAGATGCGTTGCGTTCAGATCGCGATCGCATCCGCCGGATCGGTCGGCTACGCCGATCGATCGCCTCCGGGATCATCGGCGCGAGCGTCCCGCGCAAAGAGAAATATCTCCAGAGTTGGCAAATATTTTGGATGGGAATATCTGGGCTTGTATCCTGCCGGAGAGAAAAAATGTTTGAATCGTTAAGGGAATGCCGGAGCGATTCCGCACTTTTTGCACCTTTCGCTCCTAGAACTGTAGACCTGCAACCTATTCGAGTGAATAGACTTTTCGTTAGGTTTCTAAACTTAATTCCAACGATATCGCGCCGTTCTCTGATTTTGTCCGATTAGTGGAACGGACAAAAGCCGCATAATTTGTATATTACACAAACGCTTTCATGAATCGACAGTTCTAGGAGCAAAAGGTGCAAAAAGTGCAGTCCCACTCCAGCATCCCCATTTCCGAATGTTTCTCAAGAATTCAAAGTTTCCGCGTTATTTTAAAATATTTAGATACCGTCGCAATTATGCGTGCACACGGTTGTCGCAGCGGTGGTATAAAAAAAATGTGTACGACTTCTTTTTTCCTCCCTTTCCCTCGTCTTTTATTTCTCGCGTCTCCTTCCCTCCCGCTCCGCGCCTCTCGGTCTTTCCGATATTTTTCGACGTAGCGACCGAGTAAAATGAGTTCTATCGCGGCGAGAGGCGTGGTCCAGCGGCATGTTTCCAATGTATTTCGACGGAAGCTTAGGCCGATCGCCGCTTTCTCATTTTCCTCTCTCGCGGGCTAGTTATGAACTCTCTCTCTTTCTGGATATCAAGGCGAGAGGACGCGCGCTAATCGTAAGCGGTCGATTACTCCGTTCCGGAGGCTGCAATTATACGGGAGCTTCGTGCTTGTAATTAAAGTGAGATCGGCCGCGGCAGCGGGAGAAACTTTGGCGACGACGACGACGACGACAATCGCCAAGTTTTCGGTACTCGTAGCGCGAATCGAAGACCGCGCGCGCTTTCTCGCGAGAGACTCGGCGCGACGCGAAACCCGCTTGAACCACCTAGGAGGACAAAAATATCTTATCGGATGTCGCAAAAACTGGCTGTCGTCCCCGTTACTTGTCCCCGCGCGCCACAACCAGTAATTGTGCGTGATTTCGCGCGCGCTCGAAATATTAATCGCGCGACGCGCACTCGGGGATTCGTCGGACAGCGAGCGGCCGGCGTCGGCATGCTCTTCACGTTTGGTCCGAGCTTAATCCGCTTAAGTCCGTATCGATCGGCAGTACTTGGCGCATATTTCCTATGCACACACTGTACGCATCGAACTCGCCGAACTCGTTGGCTGAGACGTGTCGCTGTAAATCGGAAAACGAGACGTGCGAGCGGGCGGGCGGACGAGCGGGCGGACGAGCGGGCGGGCGGGCGGGCGGGCGAGCGAGCGAACGGCACGTTAATTAATGACAATTTGAATTTTAATGCCCGGCGCGCGGAGAGACGTTTCGCGAAAATGAGCCTCATTAATAACGCATGAGGAGGATAATTTAGAGTTATGCTTCGCGCAGCGTCCTTTCCCGCCCGGCGCGGCGCGGCGCGGCGCAGCGCGGCGCGGCGTCGCGGAGCGTCGCGCGGGGCGTCGCCGCCGCCGCTTTGTTTGCGCGTTCAAAGCGCAATTATGCGGTATTAGGTTTCCGCTAGAGGCGAACCGTGATTTGGGGCAACAGGTGTACACAATACGCATGCATAATGCACAGGCGGCACATGTAAACTGTCCCCTACGCCCGCCGCGCACGAGGTGCACCCACACCAAATTGGCGTTATTAAATTTACATATCCCGGCGGGGCGTGCGAATTAAGCGATTCTTCCTTCCGTTTTCTCTCCCCTCGCTGCCCCACGGCTCCCGCTGTTACGCCAATCTCTCGCCGATCGGACACGTCAATTAAAATATTCTCAGGCCGCGATATTTCCGCCCCGCTGATTACACGTGTATCCCCGCGCGTGGCTCCGTTTGAATCTACTTGTAGCGAATTCGGTTGCTTGCACTAGTGCGCACTGAGGCTTGTTTACAGTCAATTCTTATATTTAACTTCGTCTTCAGTACACGTTGAAAAAGTATTAACCAAAAGAGCGATCCGTACGGATGCCTTACAGATCATTTTACTGGCGAAGAAATATTTCAAGAGATATCGAAGACGAGCCTTTGATATAAGAATTGTCCGTAAACAAGCCTCAGCGTGTACTCAGTGCGCACTAGTGCAACCAACCGAATTCCCTATAAGAATCCAATGGGTCGCCTCCCGCGGCACAAGTTTCAGAAATCTCCAGAGTTCCGTTCTTTTTCTTCGGATCCTTCCCTCTGTAATGACAAATAGTTTTCTACAGAATTAACGGAAAAATGTCACGAAAATAAACTCTGGCAGTCCGCCTGGGCGATCCGACTCGTCTCGTGCCTTCTTTCAAATTTCGCGTGTGTACGTGCACGCTGTTGTACGCGCGCGCGCGCGCGTGTGTGTGTGACCGTGAGCCATTGCCAAACCTTCTAATATTCGGCATAGTCTTCCCGCTCGTCACGGCGCATGGTTCAAGGTGCCAAATTCTCTTCGAGATACTCGGGAAATTTGCGGTAACGTTTCCACGCTCATATCTCTCGCTCGTTTTAATTTATTCATTTAAATATCCGACGTCGCGATCAACGAACCCTTCCGCTGCCAAAAGTGTCTCCCCCGAGAATTTCCTTTCCTCCGAGTTTTATTGCACCTCCACCGCCAAGACTTTTACCCGCGCTGCAGCAGTGTAACAGTGTAACAATTCCGATACGTCGTAACTGCAGTTTGGTCTTCATCGCAAATAGATTGAAGGGGTTAAACGCTTTATTTCTCGCGATTGTTTCGGACAATTAATCGCCGTTTCCCGTAAAATCGCTTTTTCCGCCGATCAAAGATGATTAAAGGCGCATCGTTGATTCACGTTGATTCCTGTTAATATCTGTCAACTTTATCGACAGTACGCCGGCTGATTGCTGGTTTAACAGACATTGACCGAATCAGTACTGAAATGAATGACGCGCAACAGGTCCGCGGTATACTTGTGTGCCTCAATTGCATCGCGCTTGTTGCTCGCATTTGTGTGCACTCGTCCTCTCCTCGCGTGGGATCAAAAGCGAAGTGTTTTGTAAAATATTTTTCCACTTTTGATCACGGCGCGCGGCGGCGAGATGCGATCGGTGAATCTGCGCGGATGCCGTCTGTATTGCGCGACGCGCGCTTGCAATAATGACGCTAGCGCGATTCAGGAAAACAGGCGGAAAGATAAGGAAATATCGTAGAGAGATAAGGTCGGTTCAAACAGCCATTTCAAATATCGAACAGAGCGTTCGGAAAAATGTACGACCCGAGCTCGAAAGTGAGACATTATTAATGACCGCGTTAAACGGCCACTTGTAACGAAAATAATTACCGACGTCAACAAAAAAACGACATCGCTTAATCAGATCTTTTACAAATACCTATTGTTTAACATTCTTTACGACAGATTTCCAAAATTTCGTGTCACTCTTTTCTTATCATATTGTTCAGAATTGTCAAAATATCATAGAGAGATAAGGCCGGTTTAAACAGTCACTTCAAATATTTGACACTTGACAGAGCTTTCGGAAAAATGATTCGAGCTCGACAGTGAGATATTAATGACCGCGTTAAGTGGCCATTTGTAGCGAAAATAATTAACAACGTCGAGAAAGAAAACTACATTACTTAATCGGATCGATTACAGATATCTACTGTTTAAGATTCTTTATGACAGATTTCCACAATTTCGTGTCACTCTTTTCTTATCTTATTGTTCATAATTGTGAAAATATCGTAGAGAGATAAGGTCAAACAGCTACTTCAAATATCGAACACTTGACAGAGCTTTCGGAAAAATGATTCGAGCTCGGAAGTGAGATATTAATGACCGCGTTAAGCGGCCACTTGTAACGAAAATAATTAACGACGTCAAAAGAAAAATGACATTACTTAATCGGACCTTGTATGAATATCTATTGTTTAAGATTCTTTATAACAGATTTCCACAATTTCGTGTCACTCTTTTCTTATCCTATTGTTCATAATTGTGAAAATATCGTAGGGAGAT